>NC_140605.1:7567459-7775095 GCF_057381915.1 Diplotaxodon limnothrissa
CATGAGATCTTGCCATCATTCCTTTGTGTAGAGCACAGCGTGCGGACATACACTGGTGTTTTCAGATGCTATGGTTACATCCTTTCTTAGGTCATCATACATCTCCCAGATGTACGGGGTCCTGTTACAGAATGTCATATAATGCCCGAGTGTTTCTGGTGTTGGGCCCTCCTAAATGTAATGACTGCTTTCAGTGTGAATTTCTCTCCTTGAAGTAGCAGAGTGGATGGGAATTCAGTAAGCAAAAACCTTTTTGGACTGTGAAAACTGTGCTCCAGAGTTTCTGTAGAGCATTTTCCAAGGTCTGTGTCAATCCATACAAGCTCTCTCAGGGTGAAACTGTGACAAACAGTAAATCATCTCTCTCTCGCCTCCAGACAATACAAAACGCAGCAGCCAGATTACTAACTCGCTCTACCAAGCGTGTTCACATCACTCCCATCTTATATTCTTTACATTGGCTCCCAATAGAGTTTAGAATTCGCTTTAAAATTCTTGTTTTAACATACAGAGCACTAAATGGCCAGGCTCCAGATTACTTATCCAAGCTTCTTTTAAAATACACTGCTGCTCGTCATCTCCGCTCACAGACTCAGAGTCTCTTAGTTGTTCCCCGTACACGATTGAAGACAAAAGGGGACAGAGCCTTTCAGTCTGTTGCACCAAGGCTGTGGAACAGTTTACCACTACAATTACGTTTGCTTGACTCTGTGGATTCTTTTAAAAAACAGTTAAAAACTCTTCTGTTCAAACAAGCCTTTTGTTGATCTACATATTTTATTTTATTTTATTTTTTTACATTATTTACATTTGATCTTTTACATTGTATATAATGTCTATTGATTTTATTGTTTATTTTAATATTTGTGTACAGCACTTTGTGATTGCCTGTCTGCGAAAAGCGCTTAATAAATAAAGTTTACTTACTTACTTACTTACTGTGCAAAGTTGCTTTCCTGATGAATCTGTTTTAAATGCTGTTGGAGATGCATCAGGACTTTCGATTGGTCTTAGGCATGGCGATGCTGGAAGGTTGAGCCCTTGTTCAACAGCAGACTGAAGGTGAGCTATGCCAGAAGCTGAGAGGACTGACAGATCAATGGAAACAAAAGGTATTTGCCTTGTGTTTGGTGTGTAAAGTTTGCAGTACTGGGAGGAACACTGTCTTGTGAAGTGAACACTTGGATTTTCCATCATTGTTTTTTGAATTACTGTGGACACATGGCACTGTGCATCAACACGATGAACACCAGTCTTCAACTGAACAGGGCAGAATATTGAGCTCAGCACCTCTGCCCTCAATGAATAGGCATGTTGAGTGACACCCTTTGAAGCAAGGGATTTCACAAGCTGGAATACTTTGTTCTCCTCTGAACTATTCAACATGTTTTGAGCAGTACGACTGTCACAGTAAGCGCAGCACAGACTTTGACAGAAGGCATCAAAGGCACAGGTGTTCATGACACAGTATTGTCCTTTGCCAAGTTTTACTGCACTGTAAACCCCAACAGTCTACCTGACTTATAAAGTTTGTGGATATAACAATTGAAATTCCCCAAAGTTGAAACAACTTAAAACTTTTGTTCTGTTAACGATTCAAACAGTTATAATTGTACATGGCTTAGAAGTTAAGAGTAAATACTGTTTTCTTAATTATGATTTTTGAGTAAATGTTTTTTTTCCGAGCTCCGCATGTGTATGTCAACTACGTCATGACGTTTTCTCTCTAACCTGAACGACGTTGACAGAAAATTCTGTTCAATATGGCTGCCCTTCTTGAGCGACTGGAGAGCACATTTGGAGAAACTTGCAAGTAAAACGGAACCTTCGTTATGTTTATTTTTTCCGTAAAAAAGCAAGTATATTAATATGTTGCAGGCAAGAACTTCGATTTCGAATGCGCTGCTGTGTTAAAAAGCACAGACCCAGGTGGTGAATAGTGGTTCGCTGTTGTTCGCGCTCTTTTTCAAACATAGATTATGTCGTCAGTTTTAACCGATTAAAACAGTTTTACTAAGAATTACATAAAAAGAAAGGGTCTTAATGATATTTTAACGACCACTTGCCAACGCAAGAAAGTTGGCGTTTTTAAAACAGCAGCCTCATTGTTCGGCAGGGTTTTTTTTTCTTCTTCTCATTAGCATGATTCAAAACTGACTTAGCTAGCAGTGGCAACTTCAATCTAAAACAATTGAAATATAGCAAGGTTTTGTATATTTAGTGTGCTAATAAGGTTTTCAATATTTTTATTTTTTCCTTCCAAGGCTGAAGACCGAAGACAAAAGGACAGAAGAAAAAAAAAAATTCAGACTGCAATTAATTTCAGGTGGAGACAGTAAACACAGGTGAGTTGAAAGATCTATTGAAGAGTCCTTTCTTCATGGCCATTAAAACATTTTTAGGTTAAAAGACCCGTGTCATGAATCGCTGTGCGGCAGGCAGGAGTTGGACCCAATTCAATTCAATTTTATTTATATAGCGCCAAATCACAACATAAGTCGCCTCAAGGCGCTTCATAGATACAGAGAAAAACCCAACAATCATATGACCCCCTATGAACAAGCATTTTGGCGACAGTGGGAAGTAAAAACTCCCTTTTAACAGGAAGAAACCTCCAGCAGAACCAGGCTCAGGGAGGGGCGGGGCCATCTGCTGCGACTGGTTGGGGTGAGAGAAGGAAGACAGGATAAAAGACATGCTGTGGAAGAGAGACAGAGGTTAATAACAGATATGATTCAATGCAGAGAGGTCTGTTAATACATAGTGAGTGAGAAAGGTGACTGGAAAGGAAAAACTCAATGCATCATGGGAATCCTCCGGCAGCCTATGTCTATTGCAGCATAACTAAGGGAGGATTCAGGGTCACCTGGTCCAGCCCTAACTATATGCTTTAGCAAAAAGGAAAGTTTGAAGCCTAATCTTGAAAGTAGAGATAGTGTCTGTCTCCTGAATCCAAACTGGAAGCTGGTTCCACAGAAGAGGGGCCTGAAAACTGAAGGCTCTCCCTCCCATTCTACTTTTAAATACTCTAGGAACAACAAGTAGGCCTGCAGAGCGAGAGCGAAGTGCTCTAATGGGGTGATATGGTACTACAAGGTCATTAAGATAAGATGGGGCCTGATTATTTAAGACCTTGTATGTGAGGAGCAGGATTTTGAATTCAATTCTGGATTTAACAGGAAGCCAATGAAGGTAAGCCAAAACAGGAGAAATATGCTCTCTCTTTCTAGTCCCTGTCAGGACTCTTGCTGCAGCATTTTGGATTAGCTGAAGGCTTTTCAGTGAGTTTTTTGGACATCCTGATAATAATGAATTACAGTAGTCCAGCCTGGAAGTAATAAATGCGTGAACTAGTTTTTCAGCGTCACTCTGAGACAGGATATTTCTAATTTTAGAGATGTTGCGCAAATGGAAGAACGCAGTCTTACATATTTGTTTAATACGTGCGTTGAAGGAGATATCCTGGTCAAAAATGACTCCAAGGTTCCTCACAGCGTTACTGGAGGCCAAGGTAATGCCATCCAGAGTAAGAATCTGGTTAGATACCATATTTCTAGGCTTTTCAGGGCCGAGTACAATAACCTCAGTTTTATCTGAATTAAGAAGCAGAAAGTTAGCGGCCATCCAGGTCTTTATGTCTTTAAGACATTCCTGCAGTTTAACTAATTGGTGTGTGTTATCTGGCTTCATGGACAGATAGAGCTGGGAGTCATCGGCATAGCAGTGAAAATGTATGCTATGTCTTCTAATGATGCTGCCTAAGGGAAGCATGTATAATGTAAACAGAATTGGTCCTAGCACTGAACCCTGTGGAACTCCATAATTAACCTCAGTCTGTGAAGAGGACTCTCCATTTACATGAACAAACTGGAGTCTATTAGATAGATATGATACAAACCACTGCAGTGCAGTACCTGTAACACCTACAGCATGTTCTAATCGCTCTAATAGGATATTATGGTCGACAGTATCGAATGCTGCACTAAGGTCTAGCAGGACAAGCACAGAGATGAGTCCACTGTCAGAGGCCATAAGAAGATCATTTGTAACCTTCACTAAAGCTGTTTCTGTGCCGTGATGAACTCTGAAACCTGACTGAAACTCTTCAAATAAGCCATTCCTCTGCAGATGATCTGTTAGCTGTTTGACAACTACTCTTTCAAGGTTTTTGATATGAAAGGAAGGTTGGAGATTGGTCTATAATTAGTTTCATCAGTTGTTCAGTTCTTATAAAATGTTGTATAATTGTACCAAATCACTGAGGATACATCCAATGTGTAAATCACAATCAACAATTTTACTGTGATATTCGCTCGTGTTTAGAGAATCTCCATTATCTTTGTTACTGAGTTTCCATTTTTGTAGGGCCAAATTTGTATTAAAAATTAATATTTTCATATGATGTGAAATGACTCAATCATTTCTAATTTTTAGAAGAAACCATTCATTAAGTCCCTTAAGGTGAAGATTTCATATATTGATAATGATAAAATTAACACAAATTAAAAGTTTCACTGATAAACACAATTTTTCCTTGCTTTGAACCCCATGTTCTATATAGATTACAGCTCTGATCTGGAGAACACTATTTTAAAATACTGTGTAGGGTTTTGTCAAATGATTAAGAAACAGACTCTCTGTCACAAGAGACAGAAAGGTTGTATCTTAAAAGAAAAGTCTCCAAAATTTGGTAGAGTCTGATGTCATGCAGTTTCATAAACATGTATTCTCCCCAAAGAATGACACCTGAAAACTTTGCGTTAAATTAACTTTTCTTTTCCCTTTTTAGGAGGCGCCTGATATCAACGTGAAACGCACTGCAGTACTTCGTGCCCTTCCTGTATGTCTATGTCTGTGTCAATTTTGGGCTCCTGAGAGGGGTTATCATCCACTTCCTGCTCCACAAAGGCTTTGTGTGGATACTGACGCTTCACTGTACTATCCTGTCTGGCAACCTCTGCTTCTTTTCGTATTTGTTTTGCAGAACAGATCCGCATGTTCCCTTCAATAAAACCAAGATGACATGCAATGAATTTATCTATCCTTATAGGGAGATTTTCATGCTTAAACAGACCATGTTTAATGTTCTTGAACTCTGCTTCAACATTAGCTGAAGTTGCAGTGAGTTTTTCGCTCTGAAATAGGGGAACCATTTCTCCAGTCCAGAGTGGTAGGTATTAGGTGTGGGACGAGCTCAGGTAGATAGTGCATATTGTCTCGATCACCATGATCTTCAGCATGGCACCTGCTCCCCTCACAAATATCTGCCACCCACTGCCTTAAGTCGGTGTTTATTTCTGTGCATGGATCCAATCTAATGTCTTCTTCTTCCTTGTCATCAGAAACAGACAGTCTCATCTGCAATTTTTCTTTTCAGATTTGATTTGGACACTTCTGACATAATGGGGTTTCCAAAACAGTCACAGCCTTCTGTCTCACTTAATGCCACAATAGCAATGCTGCGTATTAGGACCTTTGCTTCTTCCAAGGATTGGGACTTGACAAGTTGTGCCATTGATTGCACATAGAAATCCCTCACCCGATGAGGCTTTTTTCTCAAACAGTCCCACTGGCAAATCATTTTGATTAAGTGTGCCACATCCACTCTAATGAAACATTCAATTCAATTCAATTTTATTTATATAGCGCCAAATCACAACATAAGTCGCCTCAAGGTGCTTCATAGATACAGAGAAAAACCCAACAATCATATGACCCCCTATGAGCAAGCATTTTGGCGACAGTGGGAAGGAAAAACTCCCTTTTAACAGGAAGAAACCTCCAGCAGAACCAGGCTCAGGGAGGGGCGGCCATCTGCTGCGACCGGTTGGGGTGAGAGAAGGAAGACAGGATAAAAGACATGCTGTGGAAGAGAGACAGAGGTTAATAACAGATATGATTCAATGCAGAGAGGTCTGTTAACACATAGTGAGTGAGAAAGGTGACTGGAAAGGAAAAACTCAATGCATCATGGGAATCCCCCGGCAGCCTACGTCTATTGCAGCATAACTAAGGGAGGATTCAGGGTCACCTGGTCCAGCCCGAACTATATGCTTTAGCAAAAAGGAAAGTTTGAAGCCTAATCTTGAAAGTAGAGATAGTGTCTGTCTCCTGAATCCAAACTGGAAGCTGGTTCCACAGAAGAGGGGCCTGAAAACTGAAGGCTTTTATTCGATTCCATTACTGTGGGGGGGCTGGTTGACCTTTTGACCTTTACATTAATATCTTTAAAACAGATGCAGCACAAACGACAATTTTTGCAGCACAAACCACCACAAACGTAGCACAAATGTTTGACATCAATTTTGTTCGATTCCATTAATGTGGGGGGGCTGGTTGACCTTTTGACCTTTACATTTTCATTAATATCTTTAAAACAGAGGCAGCACAAACCAGCACAAACGTAGTACAGTTGATTGACACCAGTTTTGTTTGATTCCATTAATGTGGGGGGGCTGGTTGACCTCTGATGACCTCTAGAAATTTGTATGGATTTCTTTAAAATGATAGCAGCACAAACGTAAATTTTTGCAGCACATACCAGCACAAACGTAGCACAGTTGATTGACACCAGTTTTGTTTGATTCCATTAATGTGGGGGGGCTGGTTGACCTCTGATGACCTCTAGAAATTTGTATGGATTTCTTTAAAATGATAGCAGCACAAACGTAAATTTTTGCAGCACAAACCAGCACAAACGTAGCACAAATGTTTGACATCAATTTTGTTCGATTCCATTAATGTGGGGGGGCTGGTTGACCTTTTGACCTTTACATTTTCATTAATATCTTTAAAACAGAGGCAGCACAAACCAGCACAAACGTAGCACAGTTGATTGACACCAGTTTTGTTTGATTCCATTAATGTGGGGGGGCTGGTTGACCTCTGATGACCTCTAGAAATTTGTATGGATTTCTTTAAAATGATAGCAGCACAAACGTAAATTTTTGCAGCACAAACCAGCACAAACGTAGCACAAATGTTTGACATCAATTTTGTTCGATTCCATTAATGTGGGGGGGCTGGTTGACCTTTTGACCTTTACATTTTCATTAATATCTTTAAAACAGAGGCAGCACAAACCAGCACAAACGTAGCACAGTTGATTGACACCAGTTTTGTTTGATTCCATTAATGTGGGGGGGCTGGTTGACCTCTGATGACCTCTAGAAATTTGTATGGATTTCTTTAAAATGATAGCAGCACAAACGTAAATTTTTGCAGCACAAACCAGCACAAACGTTTGACATCAATTTTGTTCGATTCCATTAATGTGGGGGGGCTGGTTGACCTTTTGACCTTTACATTTTCATTAATATCTTTAAAACAGAGGCAGCACAAACGACAATTTTAGCAGCACAAACCAGCACAAACGTTTGATACCACTTTTGTTGGATTTGAAGAAGGTGGGGGGGCCAACTTCACTCACATGCTTAATGGCTCAAAACACCTTATCCAATTATAAACTGATACGCACCTACTGGCATGCCCCTTTTAATTTCTTCATAAATGTTATTTAATGTTATTATTACGGCAGCACGGTGGTTAGCACTGTTGCCGCACAGCAAGAAGGTCCTGAGTTCAATTCCACCATCACGTCAGGGTCTTTCTGTGTGGAGTTTGCAGGTTCTCTCGCCATGTTTGCGTGGGTTCTCTCCGGGCTCTCTCCAAAGACATGCAGCTTGTGGTGATAGGTTAATTGGTTAATCCGAATTGCCCATAGGTGTGAATGTGAGTGCGAATGGTTGTCTGTCCCTGTGTGTTGGCCCTGTGACAGACTGGCAACCTGTCCAGGATGTACCCTGCCTCTTGCCCTATGACAGCTGGGATAGATTCCAGCACCCCCTGCGACCCTTAAAAGGATAAGCAAATGGATGGATGGATGGATGGATGGAATTTTATTAATATCTTTAAAATAATAGCACCACAAATAAAAATTTTTGCAGCACAAACCTGTGACATCAACTTTTGTTTGATTTGGGTGATGTGGGGGGGCTGGTTGACCTTTTGACGTTTGCATTTTCATTAATATCTTTAAAACAGAGGCAGCACAAACGACAATTTTAGCAGCACAAACCAGCACAAACACAGCACAGTTGATTGACACCAGTTTTGTTTGATTCCATTAATGTGGGAGAGCTGGTTGAATTCTGATGACCTCTATAAATTTTCTTGAATATCTTTAAAATGATAGCAGCACAAACAACAATTTTTGCAGAACAAACCAGCACAAACGTAGCACAAATGTTTGACATCAATTTTGTTCGATTCCATTAATGTGTGTGTGTGGGGGGGGGGGGCTGGTTGACCTTTACATTTTCATTAATATCTTTAAAACAGAAGCCGCACAAACCAGCACAAACGTAGCACAGCTGATTGACACCCATTGTTTGATTTAATTAATGTGGGGGGGCTGGTTGACCTCTGATGACCTCTAGAAATTTTGATTAATATCTTTAAAATGATAGCAGCACAAACGACAATTTTTGCAGCACAAACGTTTGATACCACTTTTGTTGGATTTGAAGAAGGTGGGGGGGCCAACTTCACTCACATATGTCATGTCTACTGAATTCTCATTTTTCATGCCTGTGGAGTTTATTATATGGACGTGGTGACAGTGTAAAGACAGCCTGCTCTTCTGATTTAACTTTTCAAGCATTCACACTAATTAGTGTTTAAACCTCCCATGGTTCTATATCTGGGGATGTGGCTTTGGTTTGCACTGATGAAAGCTTATAGTTGAAATGTGTTTGACGGTAAATGGTCAATAAAGAAGACAGCGTTTTGTTTTTACACAATGATTTTGTCATGTGCTGTGTGCAGGCAGGAACTGTGGACCCAATGTGCAGACACTTGGAGGTAAAAGTGTGAACTCAAAACAGCTTTAACGCTAAACACAAATATAACAAAAGCAAGAATACCAAAAGAAACTTACACAGGCAGCCAAACAGAACACACAGCATAGGATGAGGGAGATCGCAACCAAAGAAAACTCAGGGCTTACATACCCAGAGAGAGCCATCAGGGAATGGGAGACAACAGAGAAACACAGCTGGGACAAATAAGGGTAGCGAGACAAGGGAAGCAAATCCAGATACATTAACATGAGACATGGACTTTCAAAGTAAAACAGGAAACATAACACAGACAACGCGGACTTGACGAGGGATACAGCAGACAGGGGGAGACAGAACAACTATGTAACACAGAGACAGAAACCAGAAGACAGAACTCTAAGAAACCAAAAGACTAGAAATGATAAATAATGGCAAAATCAAAGTTCAATAATAATGTAAAACTCAAAATTTTGGGTCAACGAACCCAGGCACCCTAACAGATTTATTTTTACAGTTAATTTTTTCTATTTAATTATTTAGTTACAGTCCACCATACCTCTGATCCTCTGTCAATCCATCCACCCCCTTTTTAATGGTGTATCTGATTAAGGGTCATGAAGGGCTGGAGCAGCTGTCACAGACTGAGCAAGGTACACCCTGTACAGTTCACCAGTCTATGGCAGTGTCCCACTGTGTGTATTTTAAAAAGTACCGCATCTTAAAAACCACGGCTGCAGATAGATGGCCTTGGCAACTCTTCACTACATTATGAGGGGGATTTTATTATAGCAAATGACAAAAAAAATGGACCACTCATGATCTATTCAAAATACAATCTAGAGATGTTTTAGTCCCTTAAAGAGAGCTAATTATGTTTATTTCCAGCTCCATACTTTAATTTGTGCACTACAGCAAATTTGTGTGATTCATTGCTGAAAATATGCTTATTTATCCTATACTGAGTCTTGGTGCAGTCCTTCAATTTATCTTCCATTTGAAATTTGCCAGTTTAGCTGTCCTCTCTTTGAGCCAACCTTTGTCTTATTGGCTGCTCCTCAGAAGTTTTGAATAGCAGGTGGGTGGTACTTCTGTGCTTGGAGCAGGGATTACTTGTACATATACTGACCTCATTATTTGAAACTTGGCCCATGTTCGATATGAGCATTCACCATTTATATATACACAATATCTGTTGGTGTGTGTGTGTGTGTGTGTGTGTGTGTGTGTGTGTGTGTGTGTGTTAGAAAATATGGAAAAGGAATATTAAGTATTGGTCAAGGAGTTTGATTTCCAAACCAAATGCAAATCTTACTTTCATTCAGCAGTCCACCTTTTCTCAAAGCTCAGTTAAAGACACTTTTGACAATGTCATCTGGGTTGTAGCTTTGTTCCTGAAGATGTGCATGTCTTCAGGAATGAAAAGAAAGAAAGAAAGAAAGAAAGAAAGAAAGAAAGAAAGAAAGAAAGAAAGAAAGAAAGAAGTCCAGGAGATCTGAGTAGTTATTATGTCTGATGAAAAGAACAATCGAAAACAACCAAGGCACTTTGTCTTCAGGTATTTGTATTAGGATCAGCACAGATTTCACTCTCTGGCTTTATTTATAGCATAATAAGACATTTTACTTTTAAAAATCAAGGACACCAACAAGGCAGATAGGGCACATGCACTGGGGCCACAAATGTCCCAGCTTTAGTCCGTAATTCAATTCAATTCAATTTTATTTATATAGCGCCAAATCACAACAAAAGTCGCCTCAAGGGGCTTCATAGATACAGAGAAAAACCCAACAATCATATGACCCCCTATGAGCAAGCACTTTGGTGACAGTGGGAAGGAAAAACTCCCTTTTAACAGGAAGAAACCTCCAGCAGAATCAGGCTCAGGGAGGGGCGGGGCCATCTGCTGCGACCGGTTAGGGTAAGAGAAGGAAGACAGGATAAAAGACATGCTGTGGAAGAGAGACAGAGGTTAATAACAGATATGATTCAATGCAGAGAGGTCTATTAACACAGCGGTCCCTAAGCGCCACGGACCGGTTCATGCCCGACAATATTTTTACAGACCGGCCTAGTACCGGTACCGTAAAAAAGAAGATTTATTCATAACACACGTGAAAAGACCCAGGAAAACCGAGTTAACGATAAAAACGATAACAAAATAACGCTAAAAAAACGATAAAAATCCTGAAAACCATACATTTCACACCTGAGCCTCAACTCTCAACTCTCGTGGCCCGGTACCAAACGATTCACGGACCGGTACCGAGGCCCGGGGGTTGGGGACCGCTGTATTAATACATAGTGAGTGAGAAAGGTGACTGGAAAGGAAAAACTCAACGCATCATGGGAATCCCCGGCAGCCTACGTCTATCGCAGCATAACTACGGGAGGATTCAGGATCAGTGCTCTAAGTGCTCTAATGGGGTGATATGGTACTACAAGGTCATTAAGATAAGATGGGGCCTGATTATTCAAGACCTTGTATGTGAGGAGCAGGATTTTGAATTCAATTCTGGGTTTGAAGGTAAGCCAAAACAGGAGAAATATGCTCTCTCTTTCTAGTCCCTGTCAGGACTCTTGCTGCAGCATTTTGGATTAGCTGAAGGCTTTTCAGTGAGTTTTTTGGACATCCTGATAATAATGAATTACAGTAGTCCAGCCTGGAAGTAATAAATGCGTGAACTAGTTTTTCAGCGTCACTCTGAGACAGGATATTTCTAATTTTAGAGATGTTGCGCAAATGGAAGAACGCAGTCTTACATATTTGTTTAATACGTGCGTTGAAGGAGATATCCTGGTCAAAAATGACTCCAAGGTTCCTCACAGCGTTACTGGAGGCCAAGGTAATGCCATCCAGAGTAAGAATCTGGTTAGATACCATATTTCTAGGCTTTTCAGGGCCGAGTACAATAACCTCAGTTTTATCTGAATTAAGAAGCAGAAAGTTAGCGGCCATCCAGGTCTTTATGTCTTTAAGACATTCCTGCAGTTTAACTAATTGGTGTGTGTTATCTGGCTTCATGGACAGATAGAGCTGGGTGTCATCTGCATGGCAGTGAAAATGTATGCTATGTCTTTTAATGATGCATGTATAGTGTAAAAAAAATTGGTCCCAGCACTGAACCTGTGGAACTCCATAATTAACCTCAGTGTGTGAAGAGGACTCTCCATTTACATGTACAAATTGGAGTCTATTAGATAGATATGATACAAACCACTGCAGTGCAGTACCTGTAATACCTACAGCATGTTCTAATCGCTCTAATAGGATATTATGGTCGACAGTATCGAATGCTGCACTAAGGTCTAGCAGGACAAGCACAGAGATGAGTCCACTGTCAGAGGCCATAAGAAGATCATTTGTAACCTTCACTAAAGCTGTTTCTGTGCTGTGATGAGCTCTGAAACCTGACTGAAACTCTTCAAATAAACCATTCCTCTGCAGATGATCTGTTAGCTGTTTGACAGCTACTCTTTCAAGGATGTTTGATATGAAAGGAACGTTGGAGATTGGCCTATAATTAGCTAAGACTGCTGGGTCTAGAGATGCTTTTTGAGTAAAGGTTTAACTACAGCCAGCTTGAAGGCCTGTGGTACATAGCCGATTATTAGAGATAGGTTGATCATATTTAAGATTGAAGAATTAATTAATGGCAGGACTTCTTTGAGCAGTTTTGTAGGAATGGGGTCTAAAAGACACGTTGATGGCTTGGAGGAAGTAATTATTGAAGTTAACTCAGAAAGATCAATTGGAGAAAAAGAGTCTAATATAACATCAATGGTACTAAGAGTAGCTGTAGATAATATTACATCTGTGGGATGATTATTGGTAATTTTTTCTCTAATGATAAGAATTTTATTTGTGAAGAAGTTCATGAAGTCATTCCTAGTTAACGTTAAAGGGATGGTTGGCTCAAAAGAGCTCTGACTTTTTGTCAGCCTGGCTACAGTGCTGAAGAGAAACTGGGGGTTATTCTTATTTTCTTCAATCAGTGACGAATAGTAAGATGTTCTGGCTTTGCGGAGGACTTTCTTATAAAGCAACACACTATTTCTCGAGGCTAAATGATGATCCTCTAAATTTGTGACACGCCATTTCCTCTCCAGCTTACGAGTCATCTGCTTTAGGCTGTGTGTTTGAGAATTATACCACGGAGTCAGGTACTTCTGATTTGAGACCTTAGTTTTCACAGGAGCTACAGTATCCAGAGTCGTATGTAGTGAGGAGGTGAAATTATTAACAAGATAATCGACCTCTGTTGGAGTAGTATTCAGATAGCTGCTCTGCTCTATGTTGGTACAGGGCATTGAAGATGATAACAGTGGTTGGATTATATTCTTAAACTTAGTTACAGCACTTTCAGAAAGACATCTACTTTGATAAAGTCTACTTTCCACTGCTGTGTAATCAATTATTTTAAATGTAAATGTTATCAGGAAATGATCACATGATGATGAGAGGGTTTTCAGGAAACACTGTTAAATGTTCAGTTTCTATGCCATATGTTAAAACAAGATCTAGAGTGTGATTATTAAAGTGGTGGGTGGGTTCTTTTCCTTTTTATGAAAAGCCAATTGAGTCTAATAACAGATTAAATGCCATGTTGAGGCTGTCATTTTTAGCATCTACATGGATGTTAAAATCACCCACAATAATTATTTTATCTGAGCTGAGCACTAAATCAGATAAAAAGTCTGAGAAAGCAGACAGAAACTCTGTGTAAGGAGATGGGGGGATAGCAGGAGGAGAGAAGCTGCAGAGATGCGTGTAAGACTGCAACTCTGCTTCCTGGTCCCAACTCTGGATAGTCATATTTTGGGGGGTTTAATAAATTTGTCCATATTTCTAGAAATGAGAGCTGCTCCATCCAAAGTGGGATGGATGCCGTCTCTCCTAACAAGATCAGGTTTCCTCCAGAAGGTTTGCCAATTATCTATGAATTCCACATCGTTTCTGGGACACCACTCAGACAGCCAGCAATTTAAGGAGAACATGCGGCTAAACATGTCACTCCTGGTCTGATTGGGGAGGGGACCAGAGAAAACTACAGAATCTGACATTGTTTTGGCAAAGTTGCACACCGATTCAATATTGCTTTTAGTGACCTCCGATTGGCGTAACTGGGTGTCATTACTGCCGACGTGAATTATGATTTTACTGAATTTACGTTTATCCTTAGCCAGCAGTTTTGCATTTCCTTCAATGTCGCCTGCTCTGGCCCCTGGAAGAAAATTGACTATGGTTGCTGGTGTCTCTAGCTTCACATGTCTGAGAACAGAATCACCAATTACCAGATTTTGACCCCCGGCGGGCGTGTCGCCGAGTGGGAAAAAACAGTTAGACACATGAACGGGTTGGTGGTGTACCTGGGGCTTCTGTTTAGGACTATGCTTCCTCCTCACCGTCACCCAGCCGCCCTCTTTCCCCAGCTGCTTGGGGTCTGCCGGGGAACAGCTAGCGGGGCCTACGCTATCTTCGGCTGCACCAGTTACTGGGGCCTGGCTAGCTACGGGTGAATGAAGGGTGCGAAGCCGAGTCTCCCTTCCAATGTGGATCACATCAGCCAGCAACAAAGGCTCTTGTGAAATGTAGATGACCTCAGACAGCAGCGCAGGCCCTGCTGTCGTGAAGTTGGCCTCAGAGGGAGCACTAGCCCTGGTGCAATGTGGATGGCCTAAGCCAGCAATACAGGCCCTGGTGTGTTGACGATAGCCTCACAAGGAGCACATGCCGTGGTATAATGTGGATGGCCTCAGCCAGTAGCACAGGGCCTGTTGTAATGTGGATGGCCTCATCTACCAACACTGGCCCAGGTGAAATGTGGATGGTATTAGCCAGCACCACAGGCCCTGGTGTAATGTGAATGTCCTCAGCCATGACCACAGGCCCTGATGAAATGTAAATGTCCTCAGCCAGTAGCACAGGCCCTGTTGTAATGTGGATGGCCTTATCTAACAACTCTGTCCCTGGTGAAATATGGATGGTATTGGTCAGCACCACACACCCTGGTGTAATGTGAATGGCCTTAGCCAACACCACTGGCCCTGGTGAAATGTGCATGATATCGGTCAGCACCAGAGGCCCAGGTGTAATGTGGATGGCATTAACGAGGAGCAGAGGCCCTGGTGGGGTGAAGATGGCCACACAGCAATCACTTTCCCTGGTGTAATGTGGATGGTAGAAGCCGGCATCACAGGCCGTGATGTAATGTGGATCGCCTCAACCAAAAGCACAGACCCTTGTGTGGTGAAGATGGCCTCACAGGAAGCACTGTCCCTTGTGTAATGTGTATGGCCTCAGCCAACAACAGTGGCCCTGGTGAAATGTGGATTATATTGGCCAGCACCACAGGCCCTGGTGTAATGTGAATATCCTCAGCCAGTAGTAAAGGCCCTTGTGTTTTCTGGAAAGCATCAGCCAGCAACACAATCCCTGGTGAAATGTGGATGGTATCATCGAGTAGCACAGGCCCTGGTGTAATGTGGATGGCCTCATCCAACAGTACAGTCCCTGGTGTGGTGAAGATCGCCTCACAGGAAGCAGTGTCCCTGGTGTAAAGTGTATGGCCTAAGCCAACAACAGTGGCCCTGGTGTAATGTGGATGGTATTGGCAAGCACCACAGGCCCTGGTGTAATGTGAATGTCCTCAGCCTGAAGCACAGGCCCTTGTGTATTGTGGATCGCTCAGCCAGCAACACAAGCCCTGGTGAAATGTGGATGGCCTCAGCCAGCACCACAGGCCCTGGTTTGGTAATGATGGCATCACAGGAAGCACTGGCATTGGTGTAATGTGGATGGCCTGAGCCAACAACACTGGCCCTGGTGAAATCTGGATGGCATCAACGAGTAGCACAGGCACTCGTGTAATGTTGATGGCATTATCCAGCACCACATGCCCTGGTGTGGTGATGATGGCCTGACAGGAAGCACTGTCCCTGGTGTAATGCGGATGGCCTCATCCAACAACACTGGCCCTGGTGAAATGTGGATGGTATTGGCCAGCACCAAAGGACGTTGTGTAATGTGGATGGCCTCAGCCAACACCAATGGCCCTGGTGTAATGTGGATGGCAACAGGCCATGTTGTAATGTGAATGTCCTCAGCCAGTAGCACAGGCCCTTGTGTACTGTGGATGGCCTCATCCAGCAACACCACAGGCCCTGGTGAAATGTGGTTGTTTTCGGCCAGCAACACAGGCCCTTGGGTAATTTGGATGGCTAGCAGCACAGGCCCTGGTCTGGTGAAGATGGCCTCACAGGAATCACTGGCCCTGGTGTATTTTCGATGGCATCAGCAAACAGCACAGACCCTGGTCTAGTGAAGATGGCCTCACAGAAATGACTGGCCCTGGTGTATTGTGGATGGCATCAGTCGTCAACACAGGCCCTCATGAAATATAGGTGGCCTCAGCCAGCAGCACAGGCCCTACTGCAATGTGAATGGCCTCAGCCAGCAAGACAGTCCCTGGTGTAATGTTAATGTCCTCATCCAACCTCATGGCCCCGGTGCAATGTGGATGGCCTCAGCCAGCAGCACAGGACCTGGTGTAATGTGGATGGTATGGTAAGCAACACACACCCTGGTGTAATGTGGATGGCCTTAGCTTACACCACTGGCCCTGGTGTAATGTGCATGATATCGGCCAGCATCACAGGCCCTAATGTGGATGGCATCAACGAGCATCAAAGGCCCTGGTGGGGTAAAGATGGCCTCACAGGAAGCACAGGCCCTGGTGTAATGTGGATGGTAGAAGCCGGCATCACAGTCTCTGGTGTAATGTTGATGGCCTAAGCCAACAACAGTGGCCCTGGTGAAATGTGGATGGTGTTGGCCAGCAACAGAGGCCCTGGTGTAATTTGAATTGCTTAGGCCACCAGCACAGGCCCTCGTGTGGTGAAGATGGCCTCGCAGGAAGCACTGTCCCTGGTGTAATTTGGATGGCCTCAGCAAACAACACTGGCCTTGGTGAAATGTCGATGGTATTGGCCAGCACCACAGGCCCTGCTGTAATGTAGATGGCATCAGCCAGTAGAACAGGCCCTTGAGTATTGTGAATAGCATCAGCCAGCAACACAGGCCCTTGGGTAATATGGAAGGCTAGCAGCACAGGCCCTTGTGTAATGTGGATGGTATCAGCCAGCACCAAAGGCCCTGGTGTGGTGATGATGGCCTCACAGGAAGTACTGTCCCTGGTGTAATTTGGATGGCCTCAGCCAACAACATTGGCCCTAGTGTAATGTGGATGGCCTCAGCCATGACCACAGGCCCTGATGAAATGTAGTTGGCCTCAGCCATGACCACAGGCCCTGGTGAATTGTAAATGTCCTCAGCCAGTAGCACAGGCCCTGTTGTAATGTGGATGGCCTCATCTAACAACTCTGTCGCTGGTGAAATATGGATGGGATTGGTCAGCACCACACACCCTGGTGAAATGTGCATGATATCGGTCAGCAGCACAGGCCCAGGTGTAATCTGGATGGCATCAACGAGCAGCAGAGGACCTGGTGTGGTGAAGATGGCCTCACAGGAAGCACAGGCCTTGGTGTAATGTGAATGGCCTCAGACAGCAGCCAGGCCCTGGTGAAATGTAGATGGCCTCAGCCGGCAACATGCGCTCTGGTGAAAGGTAGTCTGCCTCAGCCAGTGGCACAGGCCCTGTTGTGGTGAAGCCAGTAGTAAAGGTCCTTGTGTTTTCTGGAACGCATCAGCCGACAACACAATCCCTGGTGAAATGTGGATGGTATCATCGAGTAGCACAGGCCCTGGTGTAATGTGGATGGCCTCATCCAACAGTACAGTCCCTGGTGTGGTGAAGATCGCCTCACAGGAAGCAGTGTCCCTGGTGTAAAGTGTATGGCCTGAGCCAACAACAGTGGCCCTGGTGAAATATGGATGGTATTGGCCAGCACCACAGGCCCTGGTGTAATGTGAATGTCCTCAGCCAGAAGCACAGGCTCTTGTGTATTGTGGATCGCATCAGCCAGCAAAACAAGCCCTGGTGAAATGTGGTTGGTATCAACGAGTAGCACAGGCCCTGGTGTAATGTGGATAGCCTCAGCAAGCAACACAGGCCGGGTTTGGTAATGATGGCATTACAGGAAGCACTGGCATTGGTGTAATGTGGATGGCCTGAGCCAACAACACTGGCCCTGGTGAAATGTGGATGGTATTGGCCAGCACCAAAGGACGTTGTGTAATGTGGATGGCCTCAGCCAACACCACTGGCCCTGGTGTAATGTGGATGGCATCAGCCAGTATCACAGGCCCTTCTGTGTTGTGGATGTCATCAGCCAGCAACACAAGCCCTGGTGAAATGTGGATGGTTTAGGACAGCACCAAAGGGCCTGGTGAAATGTGGGTGGTATTGGCCAGCACCAAAGGCCCTGGTGTAATGTGGATGGCCTCAGCCAAAAGTACAGGCCCTGGTGTGGTGAAGATGGCCTCACAGGAAGCACTGTCCGTGATGTAAAGTGTGTGGCCTCAGCCAACAACAGTGGCCCTGGTGAAATGTGGATGGTATTGGCCAGCACAACAGGCCATGTTGTAATGTGAATGTCCTCAGCCAGTAGCACAGGCCCTGGTGTAATGTGGATGGCCTCATCCAGCAACACCACAGGCCCTGGTGAAATGTGGTTGTTTTCGGCCAGCAACACAGGCCCTTGGGTAATTTGGATGGCTAGCAGCACAGGCCCTGGTCTGGTGAAGATGGCCTCACAGGAATCACTGGCCCTGGTGTATTTTCGATGGCATCAGCAAACAGCACAGACCCTGGTCTAGTGAAGATGGCCTCACAGAAATGACTGGCCCTGGTGTATTGTGGATGGCATCAGTTGTCAACACAGGCCGTCGTGAAATATAGGTGGCCTCAGCCAGCAGCACAGGCCCTACTGCAATGTGAATGGCCTCAGCCAGCAGCACAGGACCTGGTGTAATGTGGATGGTATGGTAAGCAACAAACACCCTGGTGTAATGTGGATGGCCTTAGCTTACACCACTGGCCCTGGTGTAATGTGCATGATATCGGCCAGCATCACAGGCCCTAATGTGGATGGCATCAACGAGCATCAAAGGCCCTGGTGGGGTAAAGATGGCCTCACAGGAAGCACAGGCCCTGGTGTAATGTGGATGGTAGAAGCCGGCATCACAGTCTCTGGTGTAATGTTGATGGCCTAAGCCAACAACAGTGGCCCTGGTGAAATGTGGATGGTGTTGGCCAGCACCAGAGGCCCTGGTGTAATTTGAATGGCTTAGGCCACCAGCACAGGCCCTCGTGTGGTGAAGATGGCCTCGCAGGAAGCACTGTCCCTGGTGTAATGTGGATGGCCTCAGCAAACAACACTGGCCTTGGTAAAATGTCGATGGTATTTGTCATGGTCCTGGGCCATGTGGGCCCAGTATTCTTAGTTTTCATGTATTTTTGTATTTTGTTCTTTATTTAGGCCATGCTTCCTGGGTTAATCTGTTACGTTGTTCCTTATGTGTTTTCCCTTCGTGACTCTTACCCCCTGTGTGCCCCTCTGTGTATTTATGAGCCCTCGTCTCTCTTTGTGCTTTATTCTATGTTTTCCCCAGCCCGTTATGTCTGCGTTCTCCCCGTGCTCTCTCTCCTCCTGTTTGAACCTCTGTGTACTTCCTGCTTTACTTTGCCCATCTCCCATCAGTGTTACGTTCACTCCTGCCGTGTCTTGTTATGATTATCAGTGTCACCTGTGTTCCCCGTGTGCATCCACTTCCCCTGATCATCCCTCATGTGTATTTAGTCTCTGTGTTTCGTACAGTCTGTGTCGCGTTGTCTGTGTTCTCACCTCCATGTTTTCACGGTCAGTCCTTGCAGTGATCATCATAGTCTGAGTTTTCTTAGTTTGTCGCAGTATTAGTTTTCCCAGTTTAGTTATAGTCTAGTCACGCCATCCCTGCTTTGTTTGTGCACTTTGTCTTCAGCCATAATAAAGGCTCGCTTTCTGTTAAGTCCACTCCCGTCTACTAACTTGTGTATGCACCTGGGTCCATCACACACACCACCGCACGGCCTGTCTCTGCAGACCGTGACAGGTATTGGCCAGCACCACAGGCCCTGCTGTAATGTAGATGGCATCAGCCAGTAGAACAGGCCCTTGACTATTGTGAATGGCATCAGCCATTTTTTCTCCTTTTTTGTAATGTGGATGGTATTGGCTAGCACCACAGGCCCTGGTGTAATGTGAATGTCCTCAGCCATGACCACAGGCCCTGAAGAAATGTAGTTGGCCTCAGCCATGACCACAGGCCCTGGTGAAATGTAAATGTCCTCAGCCAGTAGCAGAGGCCCTGTTGTAATGTGGATGGCCTCATCTAACAACTCTGTCGCTGGTGAAATATGGATGGGATTGGTCAGCACCACACACCCTGGTGAAATGTGCATGATATCGGTCAGCAGCACAGGCCCAGGTGTAATCTGGATGGCATCAACGAGCAGCAGAGGACCTGGTGTGGTGAAGATGGCCTCACAGGAAGCACTGTCCCTTGTGTAATGTGTATGGCCTTTGCCAAAAACAGTGGCCCTGGTGAAATGTGGATTATATTGGCCAGCACCACAGGCCCTGGTGTAATGTTAATATCCTCAGCCAGTAGTAAAGGCCCTTGTGTTTTGTGGAACGCATCAGCCAGCAACACAATCCCTGGTGAAATGTGGATGGCCTCATCCAGCACCACAGGCCCTGGTTTGGTGATGATTGCCACACAGGAAGAATTGTGCCTGGTGTAATGTGGATGGCCTCATCCAACAGTACAGGCCCTGGTGTGGTGAAGATGGCCTCACAGGAAGCACAGGCCTTGGTGTAATGTGAATGGCCTCAGACAGCAGACAGGCCCTGGTGAAATGTAGATGGCCTCAGCCGGCAACATGCGCTCTGGTGAAAGGTAGTCTGCCTCAGCCAGTGGCACAGGCCCTGTTGTGGTGAAGCCAGTAGTAAAGGCCCTTGTGTTTTCTGGAATGCATCAGCCGGCAACACAATCCCTGGTGAAATGTGGATGGTATCATCGAGTAGCACAGGCCCTGGTGTAATGTGGATGGCCTCAGCCAGAAGCACAGGCTCTTGTGTATTGTGGATCGCATCAGCCAGCAAAACAAGCCCTGGTTTGGTGATGATGGCATCACAGGAAGCACTGGCAGTGGTGTAATGTGGATGGCCTGAGCCAACAACACTGCCCTGTTGAAATGTGGATGGTATTGGCCAGCACCAAAGGCCCTGGTGTGCTGATGATGGCCTTACAGGAAGCACTGTCCCTGATGTAAATTGTATGGCCTCAGCGTAATGTGTAATGTGGATGGTATTGGCTAGCACCACAGGCCCTTGTGTAACGTGAATGGCCTCATCCAACAACACTGGCTCTGGTGTAATGTGGATGGTATTGGCCAGCACCACAGGCCCTGGTGTAATGTGAATGTCCTCAGCCAGTAGCACAGGCCCTGGTGTAATGTGGATGGCCTCATCTAACAACTCTGTCGTTGGTGAAATATGGATGGTATTGGTCAGCACCACACACCCTGGTGAAATGTGCATGATATCGGTCAGCACCACAGGCCCAGGTGTAATGTGGATGGCATCAACGAGCAGCAGAGGCCCTGGTGTGGTGAAGATGACCTCACAGCACTGTCCCTTGTGCTTCCTGAAATGTGGATGGCCTCAGCCAACAACAGTGGCCCTGGTGAAATGTGGATTATATTGGCCAGCACCACAGGCCCTGGTGTAATGTGAATATCCTCAGCCAGTAGTAAAGGCCCTTGTGTTTCGTGGAACGCATCAGCCAGCACAACAATCCCTGGTGAAAACTGGATGGCCTCATCCAGCACCACAGGCCCTGGTTTGGTGATGATTGCAACACAGGAAGAATTGTACCTTGTGTAATGTGGATGGTCTGATCCAACAGTACAGGCCCTGGTGTGGTGAAGATGTCCTCAGAGGAAGCACAGGCCTTGGTGTAATGTGGATGGCCTCAGACAGCAGCCAGGCCCTGGTGAAAGGTAGTCTGCCTCAGCCAGTAGCACAGGCCCTGTTGTGGTGAAGATGGCCTCACAGGAAGCACTGTCCCTGGTGTAATGTGTATGTCCTCAGCCAACAACACTGGCCCTCTTTAAATGTGGATGGTATTGGCCAACACCACAGGCCCTGGTGTGATGTGAATGTCCTCAGCCAACACCACTGGCCCTGGTGTAATGGGGATGGCATCAGCCAGTAGCACAGGCCCTTGTGTATTGTGGATCGCATCAGCCAGCAACACAAGCCCTGGTGAAATGTGGATGGTTTCGGCCTGCACCACAGGCCCTGGTTTAATGTGGATGGCATCAACGAGTAGCACAGGCCCTTGTGTAATGTGGATCACATCAGCCAGCAACACAGGCTCTGGTGAAATGTAGATGACCTCAGACAGCAGCGCAGGCCCTGCTTTCGTGAAGTTGGCTTCACAGGGAGCACATGCCGTGGTATAATGTGGATGGCCTCAGCCAGTAGCACAGACCTTGGTGTAATGTGGATGACCTTAGCCAACACCACTGGCCCTGGTGAAATGTGGATGACATCGGCAAGGACCAATGGCCCTGATGTAATGTGGATGGTTTCAGCGAACAACACTGGCCCTGGTGAAATGTCGGTGGTATTGGCCAGCACCACAGGCCCAGGTTTAATGTAGATGGCATCAGCCAGTAGCACAGGCCCTTGAGTATTGTGAATGTTATCAGCCAGCAACACCACTGGCACTTGTGAAATGTGGATGGTTTCGTGCAGCAATACAGGCCCTTGGGTAATGTGGAAGGCTATCAGCACTGGCCCCTGTGTAATGTGGATGGCCTCATCCAACAACACTGGCCCTGGTGAAATGTGGAAGGGCCTGTGGTGCTGGCCGAAAACAACCACATTTCACCAGGGCCTGTGGTGTTGCTGTATGAGGCCATCGACATTACACAAGGGCCTGTGTTACTGGCTGAGGACATTCACATTAAACCTGGGCCTGTGGTGCTGGCCAATACCACCGACATTTCACCAGGGCCAGTGTTGTTCGCTGAAACCATCCACATTACATCAGGGCCATTGGTTTTAGCTGAGGACATTCACATTACACCAGGGCCTGTGGTGCTGGCCAATACCATCCCCATTTCACCAGGGCCAGTGTTGTTGGATGAGGCCATTCACAATACGCCAGGGCCTGTGGTGTTGGCCAATACCATCCACATTTAAAGAGGGCCAGTTTTGTTGGCTGAGGACATACACATTACACCAGGGACAGTTCTTCCTGTGTGGCAATCATCACCAAACCAGGGCCTGTGGTGCTGGATGAGGCCATCCACATTTCACCAGGGATTGTGTTGCTGGCTGATGCGTTCCACAAAACACAAGGGCCTTTACTACTGGCTGAGGATATTCACATTACACCAGGGCCTGTGGTGTTGGCCAATATAATCCACATTTCACCAGGGCCACTGTTTTTGGCAAAGGCCATACACATTACACAAGGGACAGTGCTTCCTGTGAGGCCATATTCACCACACCAGGGCCTCTGCTGCTCGTTGATGCCATCCACATTTGGGCCTGTGATGCTGGCCGATATCATGCACATTACACCAGGGCCAGTGGTGTAAGCTAAGGCCATCCACATTACACCAGGGTGTGTGGTGCTTTACCAATACCATCCATATTTCACAAGGGCCAGTGTTGTTAGATGAAGCCATCCACATTGCAACACGGCCTGTGCTACTGGCTGAGGCCATCCACATTATACAGGGAGCATGTGCTCCCTGCGAGGCTATCGTCACCACACCAGGGCCTGTATTGCTGGCTTAGGCTATCCACATTGCACCAGGGCTAGTGCTCCCTCTGAGGCCAACTTCACGACAGCAAGGCCTGTTCTGCTGTCTGAGGTCATCTACATTTCACCAGAGCCTGTGTTGCTGGCTGATGTGATCCACATTACACAAGGGCCTGTGCTACTTTTTGATGCCATCTACATTAAACCAGGGCCAGTGGTGTTGGCTGAGGACATTCACATTACGCCAGGGCCTGTTGTGTTGGCCAATACCATCCACATTTCACCAGGGCCAGTGTTGTTGGATGAGGCCATTCACATTACACCAGGTGGTGGCCAATACCATCCACATTACACCAGGGACAGTGCTTCCCGTGAGGCCATCTTCACAACACCAGGGACTGTGCTGTTGACTGAAACCATCCACATTACATCAGGGCCATTGGTCCTTGCCGATGTCATCCACATTTCACCAGGGCCAGTGGTGTTGGCTGAGGCCATCCACATTACACCAAGGTCTGTGGTGCTGGCCATTACCATCCACATTGCACCTGGGCCAGTGTTGGTAGATGAGTCCATCCACATTACAACAGGGCCTGTGCTACATGCTGAGGCCATCCACATTATGCATTTGAATGGGGAACTCGCACGAAACAAAGTATAGGTTTTCATTATGTGAATAACTTGAAAATCTTAGCTCAAACAGCTGCAAAACCTTTTTGCCCAGCATGGGGATATCGAATTCTATAAGATAAATCCATGAATATGTGTGTCTGAGTCTTCTATCAAAAGATACACCGATTTATATGAAGTTGTGCAAAAACGCTTTATTTCGCCAAGACAGTGCGTTTCTGACGATTACATGCATTTGAATGGGGAACTCGCACGAAACAAATTATAGGTTTTCATTATGTGAATAACTTGAAAATCTTATATCAAACAGCTGCAAAACCTGTTTGCCCAGCACGGGGATATCGAATTCTATAAGATAAAGCCATAAATATGTATTTCTGAGTCTTCTATCGAAAGTTACAGCTGTCTTTATGAAGACCATGAAAAACGTTTTATTTCACCACGTTAGTGCGTTTCTCGCTATTACATGCATTTGAATGGAGTTCTCGCCCGACACAAAGTATAGGTTTTCATTATGTGAATAACTTGAAAATCTTAGCTCAAACAGCTGCAAAGCCTGTTTCCCCAGCCCGGGGATATTGAATTCTATAAGATAAAGCCATGAATACGTATATCTGAATCTTCTATCAAAAGTTACACCGATTTATATGAAGTTGTGCAAAAACGCTTTATTTCGCAAAGACAGTGCGTTTCTGACGATTACATGCATTTGAATGGGGAACTCGCACGAAACAAAGTATAGGTTTTCATTTTGTGAATAACTTGAAAATCTTAGCTCAAACAGCTGCAAAACCTTTTTCCCAGCACGGGGATATTGAATTCTATAAGATAAAGCCATAAATATGTATTTCTGAGTCTTCTATCAAAAGTTACAGCTGTCTTTATGAAGACCATGAAAAACGCTTTATTTCACCACGTTAGTGCGTTTCTCGCTATTACATGCATTTGAATGGAGTTCTCTCACGAAACAAAGTATAGGTTTTCATTATGTGAATAACTTGAAAATCTTAGCTCAAACAGCTGCAAAACCTGTTTGCATAGCACGGGGATATTGAATTCTATAAGATAAAGCCATGAATACGTATATCTGAATCTTCTATCAAAAGTTACACCGATTTATATGAAGTTGTGCAAAAACGCTTTATTTCGCCAAGACAGTGCGTTTCTGACGATTACATGCATTTGAATGTGGAACTTGCACGAAACAAAGTATAGGTTTTCATTATGTGAATAACTTGAAAATCTTAGCTCAAATAGCCGCAAAAACTTTTTGCCCAGCACGGGGATATTGAATTCTATAAAATAAAGCCATAAATATGTATTTCTGAGTCTTCTATCGAAAGTTACAGCTGTCTTTATGAAGACCATGAAAAACGTTTTATTTCACCACGTTAGTGCGTTTCTCGCTATTACATGCATTTGAATGGAGTTCTCGCCCGACACAAAGTATAGGTTTTCATTATGTGAATAACTTGAAAATCTTAGCTCAAACAGCTGCAAAACCTTTTTGCCAAGCACGGGGATATTGAATTCTATAAGATAAAGCCATGAATACGTATATCTGAATCTTCTGTCAAAAGTTACAGCTGTCTTTATGAAGACCATGAAAAACGCTTTATTTCACCACGTTAGTGCGTTTCTCGCTATTACATGCATTTGAATGGAGTTCTCGCCCGACACAAAGTATAGGTTTTCATTATGTGTATAACTTGAAAATCTTAGCTCAAACAGCTGCAAAACCTGTTTGCCCAGCACGGGGATATTGAGTTCTATAAGATAAAGCCACGAATATGTATTTCTGAGTCTTCTATCAAAAGTTACACCGATTTAGATGAAGTTGTGCAAAAACGCTTTATTTCGCCAAGACAGTGCGTTTCTGACGATTACATGCATTTGAATGGGGAACTCGCACGAAACAAAGTATAAGTTGTCATTATGTGAATAACTTGGAAATCTTAGCTCAAACAGCTGCAAAACCTTTTTGCCCAGCACGGGGATATTGAATTCTATAAGATAAAGCCATGAATACGTATATCTGAATCTTCTATCAAAAGTTACACCGATTTATATGAAGTTGTGCAAAAACGCTTTATTTCGCCAAGACAGTGCGTTTCTGACGATTACATGCATTTGAATGGGGAACTCGCACGAAACAAAGTATAGGTCTTCATTATGTGAATAACTTGAAAATCTTAGCTCAAACAGCTGCAAAACCGTTTCACCCAGCACGGGGATATTGAATTCTATAAGATAAAGCCATGAATACGTATATCTGAATCTTCTATCAAAAGTTACACCGATTCATATGAAGTTGTGCAAAAACGCTTTATTTCGCCAAGACAGTGTGTTTCTGACGATTACATGCATTTGAATGGGGAACTCGACCGAAACAAAGTATAAGTTTTCATTATGTGAATAACTTGGAAATCTTAGCTCAAACAGCTGCAAAACCTGTTTTCCCAGCACGGGGACCTTGAGTTCTATAATATAAGGCCATAAACATGTTTGTCTGAGTCTTCTATCAAAAGTTACAGCTATTTCTATGAAGTTGTACAAAAACGCTTTCTTTCGCCAAGACAGTGCGTTTCTCACTGTTACATGCATTTGAATGGGGAACTCGACCGAAACAAAGTATAGGTTTTCATTATGTGAATAACTTGGAAATCTTAGCTCAAACAGCTGCAAAAGCTGTTTGCCCAGCACAGGAACCTTGAGTTCTATAAGATAAAGCCATAAACATGTGTATCCGAGTCTTCTATCAAAAGTTACAGCTATTTCTATGAAGTTGTACAAAAACGCTTTCTTTCGCCAAGACAGTGCGTTTCTCACTGTTACATGCATTTGAATCGGGAACTCGACCGAAACAAAGTATATGTTTTCATTATGTGAATAACTTGGAAATCTTAGCTCAAACAGCTGCAAAACCTGTTTTCCCAGCACGGAGACCTTGAGTTCTATAAGATAAAGCCATAAACATGTTTGTCTGAGTCTTCTATCAAAAGTTACAGCTATTTATATGAAGTTGTACAAAAACGCTTTCTTTCGCCAAGACAGTGCGTTTCTCACTGTTACATGCATTTGAATGGGGAACTCGACCGAAACAAAGTATAAGTTTTCATTATGTGAATAACTTGGAAATCTTAGCTCAAACAGCTGCAAAACCTGTTTGCCCAGCACGGGGACCTTGAGTTCTATAAGATAAAGCCATAAACATGTGTATCCGAGTCTTCTATCAAAAGTTACAGCTATTTATATGAAGTTGTACAAAATCGCTTTCTTTCGCCAAGACAGTGCGCTTCTCACTGTTACATGCATTTGAATGGGGAACTCGACCAAAACAAAGTATACGTTTTCATTATGTGAATAACTTGGAAATCTTAGCTTAAACAGCTGCAAAACCTGTTTTCCCAGCACGGAGACCTTGAGTTCTATAATATAAAGCCATAAACATGTTTGTCTGAGTCTTCTATCAAAAGTTACAGCTATTTCTATGAAGTTGTACAAAAACGCTTTCTTTCGCCAAGACAGTGCGTTTCTCACTGTTACATGCATTTGAATGGGGAACTCGACCGAAACAAAGTATAGGTTTTCATTATGTGAATAACTTGGAAATCTTAGCTCAAACAGCTGCAAAACCTCTTTTCCCAGCACGGGAACCTTGAGTTCTATAAGATAAAGCCATAAACATGTGTATCCGAGTCTTCTATCAAAAGTTACAGCTATTTATATGAAGTTGTACAAAAACGCTTTCTTTCGCCAAGACAGTGCGTTTCTCACTGTTACATGCATTTGAATGGGGAACTCGACTGAAACAAAGTATAGGTTTTCATTATGTGAATAACTTGGAAATCTTAGCTCAAACAGCTGCAAAACCTGTTTGCCCAGCACGGGGACCTTGAGTTCTATAAGATAAAGCCATAAACATGTGTATCCGAGTCTTCTATCAAAAGTTACAGCTATTTATATGAAGTTGTACAAAATAGCTTTCTTTCGCCAAGACAGTGCGCTTCTCACTGTTACATGCATTTGAATGGGGAACTCGACCAAAACAAAGTATACGTTTTCATTATGTGAATAACTTGGAAATCTTAGCTTAAACAGCTGCAAAACCTGTTTTCCCAGCACGGAGACCTTGAGTTCTATAATATAAGGCCATAAACATGTTTGTCTGAGTCTTCTATCAAAAGTTACAGCTATTTCTATGAAGTTGTACAAAAACGCTTTCTTTCGCCAAGACAGTGCATTTCTCACTGTTACATGCATTTGAATGGGGAACTCGACCGAAACAAAGTATAGGTTTTCATTATGTGAATAACTTGGAAATCTTAGCTCAAACAGCTGCAAAAGCTGTTTGCCCAGCACAGGAACCTTGAGTTCTATAAGATAAAGCCATAAACATGTGTATCCGAGTCTTCTATCAAAAGTTACAGCTATTCATATGAAGTTGTACAAAAACGCTTTCTTTCGCCAAGACAGTGCGTTTCTCACTGTTACATGCATTTGAATGGGGAACTCGACCGAAACAAAGTATATGTTTTCATTATGTGAATAACTTGGAAATCTTAGCTCAAACAGCTGCAAAACCTGTTTTCCCAGCACGGAGACCTTGAGTTCTATAATATAAGGCCATAAACATGTTTGTCTGAGTCTTCTATCAAAAGTTACAGCTATTTCTATGAAGTTGTACAAAAACGCTTTCTTTCGCCAAGACAGTGCGTTTCTCACTGTTACATGCATTTGAATGGGGAACTCGACCGAAACAAAGTATAGGTTTTCATTATGTGAATAACTTGGAAATCTTAGCTCAAACAGCTGCAAAACCTCTTTTCCCAGCACGGGAACCTTGAGTTCTATAAGATAAAGCCATAAACATGTGTATCCGAGTCTTCTATCAAAAGTTACAGCTATTTATATGAAGTTGTACAAAAACGCTTTCTTTCGCCAAGACAGTGCGTTTCTCACTGTTACATGCATTTGAATGGGGAACTCGACTGAAACAAAGTATAGGTTTTCATTATGTGAATAACTTGGAAATCTTAGCTCAAACAGCTGCAAAACCTGTTTTCCCAGCACGGGGACCTTGAGTTCTATAATATAAGGCCATAAACACGTTTGTCTGAGTCTTCTATCAAAAGTTACAGCTATTTCTATGAAGTTGTACAAAAACGCTTTCTTTCGCCAAGACAGTGCGTTTCTCACTGTTACATGCATTTGAATGGGGAACTCGACCGAAACAAAGTATAGGTTTTCATTATGTGAATAACTTGGAAATCTTAGCTCAAACAGCTGCAAAACCTGTTTTCCCAGCACGGAGACCTTGAGTTCTATAATATAAGGCCATAAACATGTTTGTCTGAGTCTTCTATCAAAAGTTACAGCTATTTCTATGAAGTTGTACAAAAACGCTTTCTTTCGCCAAGACAGTGTGTTTCTCACTGTTACATGCATTTGAATGGGGAACTCGACCGAAACAAAGTATATGTTTTCATTATGTGAATAACTTGGAAATCTTAGCTCAAACAGCTGCAAAACCTGTTTTCCCAGCACGGAGACCTTGAGTTCTATAATATAAGGCCATAAACATGTTTGTCTGAGTCTTCTATCAAAAGTTACAGCTATTTCTATGAAGTTGTACAAAAACGCTTTCTTTCGCCAAGACAGTGTGTTTCTCACTGTTACATGCATTTGAATGGGGAACTCGACCGAAACAAAGTATATGTTTTCATTATGTGAATAACTTGGAAATCTTAGCTCAAACAGCTGCAAAACCTGTTTTCCCAGCACGGAGACCTTGAGTTCTATAATATAAGGCCATAAACATGTTTGTCTGAGTCTTCTATCAAAAGTTACAGCTATTTCTATGAAGTTGTACAAAAACGCTTTCTTTCGCCAAGACAGTGCGTTTCTCACTGTTACATGCATTTGAATGGGGAACTCGACCGAAACAAAGTATAGGTTTTCATTATGTGAATAACTTGGAAATCTTAGCTCAAACAGCTGCAAAACCTGTTTTCCCAGCACGGAGACCTTGAGTTCTATAAGATAAAGCCATAAACATGTGTATCCGAGTCTTCTATCAAAAGTTACAGCTATTTCTATGAAGTTGTACAAAAACGCTTTCTTTCGCCAAGACAGTGCGTTTCTCACTGTTACATGCATTTGAATGGGGAACTCGACCGAAACAAAGTATATGTTTTCATTATGTGAATAACTTGGAAATCTTAGCTCAAACAGCTGCAAAACCTGTTTGCCCAGCACGGGAACCTTGAGTTCTATAAGATAAAGCCATAAACATGTGTATCCGAGTCTTCTATCAAAAGTTACAGCTATTTCTATGAAGTTGTACAAAAACGCTTTCTTTCGCCAAGACAGTGCGTTTCTCACTGTTACATGCATTTGAATGGGGAACTCGACCGAAACAAAGTATATGTTTTCATTATGTGAATAACTTGGAAATCTTAGCTCAAACAGCTGCAAAACCTGTTTTCCCAGCACGGAGACCTTGAGTTCTATAATATAAGGCCATAAACATGTTTGTCTGAGTCTTCTATCAAAAGTTACAGCTATTTCTATGAAGTTGTACAAAAACGCTTTCTTTCGCCAAGACAGTGTGTTTCTCACTGTTACATGCATTTGAATGGGGAACTCGACCGAAACAAAGTATATGTTTTCATTATGTGAATAACTTGGAAATCTTAGCTCAAACAGCTGCAAAACCTGTTTTCCCAGCACGGAGACCTTGAGTTCTATAATATAAGGCCATAAACATGTTTGTCTGAGTCTTCTATCAAAAGTTACAGCTATTTCTATGAAGTTGTACAAAAACGCTTTCTTTCGCCAAGACAGTGCGTTTCTCACTGTTACATGCATTTGAATGGGGAACTCGACCGAAACAAATTATAGGTTTTCATTATGTGAATAACTTGGAAATCTTAGCTCAAACAGCTGCAAAACCTGTTTTCCCAGCACGGAGACCTTGAGTTCTATAAGATAAAGCCATAAACATGTGTATCCGAGTCTTCTATCAAAAGTTACAGCTATTTCTATGAAGTTGTACAAAAACGCTTTCTTTCGCCAAGACAGTGCGTTTCTCACTGTTACATGCATTTGAATGGGGAACTCGACCGAAACAAAGTATATGTTTTCATTATGTGAATAACTTGGAAATCTTAGCTCAAACAGCTGCAAAACCTGTTTTCCCAGCACGGAGACCTTGAGTTCTATAATATAAGGCCATAAACATGTTTGTCTGAGTCTTCTATCAAAAGTTACAGCTATTTCTATGAAGTTGTACAAAAACGCTTTCTTTCGCCAAGACAGTGCGTTTCTCACTGTTACATGCATTTGAATGGGGAACTCGACCGAAACAAGGTATAGGTTTTCATTATGTGAATAACTTGGAAATCTTAGCTCAAACAGCTGCAAAACCTGTTTTCCCAGCACGGGGACCTTGAGTTCTATAATATAAGGCCATAAACATGTTTGTCTGAGTCTTCTATCAAAAGTTACAGCTATTTCTATGAAGTTGTACAAAAACGCTTTCTTTCGCCAAGACAGTGCGTTTCTCACTGTTACATGCATTTGAATGGGGAACTCGACCGAAACAAAGTATAGGTTTTCATTATGTGAATAACTTGGAAATCTTAGCTCAAACAGCTGCAAAACCTGTTTTCCCAGCACGGAGACCTTGAGTTCTATAATATAAGGCCATAAACATGTTTGTCTGAGTCTTCTATCAAAAGTTACAGCTATTTCTATGAAGTTGTACAAAAACGCTTTCTTTCGCCAAGACAGTGCGTTTCTCACTGTTACATGCATTTGAATGGGGAACTCGACCGAAACAAAGTATAGGTTTTCATTATGTGAATAACTTGGAAATCTTAGCTCAAACAGCTGCAAAACCTGTTTTCCCAGCACGGAGACCTTGAGTTCTATAAGATAAAGCCATAAACATGTTTGTCTGAGTCTTCTATCAAAAGTTACAGCTATTTATATGAAGTTGTACAAAAACGCTTTCTTTCGCCAAGACAGTGCGTTTCTCACTGTTACATGCATTTGAATGGGGAACTCGACCGAAACAAAGTATAGGTTTTCATTATGTGAATAACTTGGAAATCTTAGCTCAAACAGCTGCAAAACCTCTTTTCCCAGCACGGGAACCTTGAGTTCTATAAGATAAAGCCATAAACATGTGTATCCGAGTCTTCTATCAAAAGTTACAGCTATTTATATGAAGTTGTACAAAAACGCTTTCTTTCGCCAAGACAGTGCGTTTCTCACTGTTACATGCATTTGAATGGGGAACTCGACTGAAACAAAGTATAGGTTTTCATTATGTGAATAACTTGGAAATCTTAGCTCAAACAGCTGCAAAACCTGTTTTCCCAGCACGGGGACCTTGAGTTCTATAATATAAGGCCATAAACACGTTTGTCTGAGTCTTCTATCAAAAGTTACAGCTATTTCTATGAAGTTGTACAAAAACGCTTTCTTTCGCCAAGACAGTGCGTTTCTCACTGTTACATGCATTTGAATGGGGAACTCGACCGAAACAAAGTATAGGTTTTCATTATGTGAATAACTTGGAAATCTTAGCTCAAACAGCTGCAAAACCTGTTTTCCCAGCACGGAGACCTTGAGTTCTATAATATAAGGCCATAAACATGTTTGTCTGAGTCTTCTATCAAAAGTTACAGCTATTTCTATGAAGTTGTACAAAAACGCTTTCTTTCGCCAAGACAGTGTGTTTCTCACTGTTACATGCATTTGAATGGGGAACTCGACCGAAACAAAGTATATGTTTTCATTATGTGAATAACTTGGAAATCTTAGCTCAAACAGCTGCAAAACCTGTTTTCCCAGCACGGAGACCTTGAGTTCTATAATATAAGGCCATAAACATGTTTGTCTGAGTCTTCTATCAAAAGTTACAGCTATTTCTATGAAGTTGTACAAAAACGCTTTCTTTCGCCAAGACAGTGTGTTTCTCACTGTTACATGCATTTGAATGGGGAACTCGACCGAAACAAAGTATATGTTTTCATTATGTGAATAACTTGGAAATCTTAGCTCAAACAGCTGCAAAACCTGTTTTCCCAGCACGGAGACCTTGAGTTCTATAATATAAGGCCATAAACATGTTTGTCTGAGTCTTCTATCAAAAGTTACAGCTATTTCTATGAAGTTGTACAAAAACGCTTTCTTTCGCCAAGACAGTGCGTTTCTCACTGTTACATGCATTTGAATGGGGAACTCGACCGAAACAAAGTATAGGTTTTCATTATGTGAATAACTTGGAAATCTTAGCTCAAACAGCTGCAAAACCTGTTTTCCCAGCACGGAGACCTTGAGTTCTATAAGATAAAGCCATAAACATGTGTATCCGAGTCTTCTATCAAAAGTTACAGCTATTTCTATGAAGTTGTACAAAAACGCTTTCTTTCGCCAAGACAGTGCGTTTCTCACTGTTACATGCATTTGAATGGGGAACTCGACCGAAACAAAGTATATGTTTTCATTATGTGAATAACTTGGAAATCTTAGCTCAAACAGCTGCAAAACCTGTTTGCCCAGCACGGGAACCTTGAGTTCTATAAGATAAAGCCATAAACATGTGTATCCGAGTCTTCTATCAAAAGTTACAGCTATTTCTATGAAGTTGTACAAAAACGCTTTCTTTCGCCAAGACAGTGCGTTTCTCACTGTTACATGCATTTGAATGGGGAACTCGACCGAAACAAAGTATATGTTTTCATTATGTGAATAACTTGGAAATCTTAGCTCAAACAGCTGCAAAACCTGTTTTCCCAGCACGGAGACCTTGAGTTCTATAATATAAGGCCATAAACATGTTTGTCTGAGTCTTCTATCAAAAGTTACAGCTATTTCTATGAAGTTGTACAAAAACGCTTTCTTTCGCCAAGACAGTGTGTTTCTCACTGTTACATGCATTTGAATGGGGAACTCGACCGAAACAAAGTATATGTTTTCATTATGTGAATAACTTGGAAATCTTAGCTCAAACAGCTGCAAAACCTGTTTTCCCAGCACGGAGACCTTGAGTTCTATAATATAAGGCCATAAACATGTTTGTCTGAGTCTTCTATCAAAAGTTACAGCTATTTCTATGAAGTTGTACAAAAACGCTTTCTTTCGCCAAGACAGTGCGTTTCTCACTGTTACATGCATTTGAATGGGGAACTCGACCGAAACAAATTATAGGTTTTCATTATGTGAATAACTTGGAAATCTTAGCTCAAACAGCTGCAAAACCTGTTTTCCCAGCACGGAGACCTTGAGTTCTATAAGATAAAGCCATAAACATGTGTATCCGAGTCTTCTATCAAAAGTTACAGCTATTTCTATGAAGTTGTACAAAAACGCTTTCTTTCGCCAAGACAGTGCGTTTCTCACTGTTACATGCATTTGAATGGGGAACTCGACCGAAACAAAGTATATGTTTTCATTATGTGAATAACTTGGAAATCTTAGCTCAAACAGCTGCAAAACCTGTTTTCCCAGCACGGAGACCTTGAGTTCTATAATATAAGGCCATAAACATGTTTGTCTGAGTCTTCTATCAAAAGTTACAGCTATTTCTATGAAGTTGTACAAAAACGCTTTCTTTCGCCAAGACAGTGCGTTTCTCACTGTTACATGCATTTGAATGGGGAACTCGACCGAAACAAGGTATAGGTTTTCATTATGTGAATAACTTGGAAATCTTAGCTCAAACAGCTGCAAAACCTGTTTTCCCAGCACGGGGACCTTGAGTTCTATAATATAAGGCCATAAACATGTTTGTCTGAGTCTTCTATCAAAAGTTACAGCTATTTCTATGAAGTTGTACAAAAACGCTTTCTTTCGCCAAGACAGTGCGTTTCTCACTGTTACATGCATTTGAATGGGGAACTCGACCGAAACAAAGTATAGGTTTTCATTATGTGAATAACTTGGAAATCTTAGCTCAAACAGCTGCAAAACCTGTTTTCCCAGCACGGGGACCTTGAGTTCTATAATATAAGGCCATAAACATGTTTGTCTGAGTCTTCTATCAAAAGTTACAGCTATTTCTATGAAGTTGTACAAAAACGCTTTCTTTCGCCAAGACAGTGCGTTTCTCACTGTTACATGCATTTGAATGGGGAACTCGACCGAAACAAAGTATAGGTTTTCATTATGTGAATAACTTGGAAATCTTAGCTCAAACAGCTGCAAAACCTGTTTTCCCAGCACGGAGACCTTGAGTTCTATAATATAAGGCCATAAACATGTTTGTCTGAGTCTTCTATCAAAAGTTACAGCTATTTCTATGAAGTTGTACAAAAACGCTTTCTTTCGCCAAGACAGTGCGTTTCTCACTGTTACATGCATTTGAATGGGGAACTCGACCGAAACAAAGTATAGGTTTTCATTATGTGAATAACTTGGAAATCTTAGCTCAAACAGCTGCAAAACCTGTTTTCCCAGCACGGAGACCTTGAGTTCTATAATATAAGGCCATAAACATGTTTGTCTGAGTCTTCTATCAAAAGTTAAAGCTATTTCTATGAAGTTGTACAAAAACGCTTTCTTTCGCCAAGACAGTGCGTTTCTCACTGTTACATGCATTTGAATGGGGAACTCGACCGAAACAAAGTATAGGTTTTCATTATGTGAATAACTTGGAAATCTTAGCTCAAACAGCTGCAAAACCTGTTTTCCCAGCACGGGAACCTTGAGTTCTATAAGATAAAGCCATAAACATGTGTATCCGAGTCTTCTATCAAAAGTTACAGCTATTTCTATGAAGTTGTACAAAAACGCTTTCTTTCGCCAAGACAGTGTGTTTCTCACTGTTACATGCATTTGAATGGGGAACTCGACCGAAACAAAGTATATGTTTTCATTATGTGAATAACTTGGAAATCTTAGCTCAAACAGCTGCAAAACCTGTTTGCCCAGCACGGGAACCTTGAGTTCTATAAGATAAAGCCATAAACATGTGTATCCGAGTCTTCTATCAAAAGTTACAGCTATTTCTATGAAGTTGTACAAAAACGCTTTCTTTCGCCAAGACAGTGCGTTTCTCACTGTTACATGCATTTGAATGGGGAACTCCACCGAAACAAAGTATAGGTTTTCATTATGTGAATAACTTGGAAATCTTAGCTCAAACAGCTGCAAAACCTGTTTTCCCAGCACGGAGACCTTGAGTTCTATAATATAAGGCCATAAACATGTTTGTCTGAGTCTTCTATCAAAAGTTACAGCTATTTCTATGAAGTTGTACAAAAACGCTTTCTTTCGCCAAGACAGTGCGTTTCTCACTGTTACATGCATTTGAATGGGGAACTCGACCGAAACAAAGTATAGGTTTTCATTATGTGAATAACTTGGAAATCTTAGCTCAAACAGCTGCAAAACCTGTTTTCCCAGCACGGGAACCTTGAGTTCTATAAGATAAAGCCATAAACATGTGTATCCGAGTCTTCTATCAAAAGTTACAGCTATTTCTATGAAGTTGTACAAAAACGCTTTCTTTCGCCAAGACAGTGTGTTTCTCACTGTTACATGCATTTGAATGGGGAACTCGACCGAAACAAAGTATATGTTTTCATTATGTGAATAACTTGGAAATCTTAGCTCAAACAGCTGCAAAACCTGTTTGCCCAGCACGGGAACCTTGAGTTCTATAAGATAAAGCCATAAACATGTGTATCCGAGTCTTCTATCAAAAGTTACAGCTATTCATATGAAGTTGTACAAAAACGCTTTCTTTCGCCAAGACAGTGCGTTTCTCACTGTTACATGCATTTGAATGGGGAACTCCACCGAAACAAAGTACAAGTTTTCATTATGTGAATAACTTGGAAATCTTAGCTCAAACAGCTGCAAAACCTGTTTTCCCAGCACGGAGACCTTGAGTTCTATAATATAAGGCCATAAACATGTTTGTCTGAGTCTTCTATCAAAAGTTACAGCTATTTCTATGAAGTTGTACAAAAACGCTTTCTTTCGCCAAGACAGTGCGTTTCTCACTGTTACATGCATTTGAATGGGGAACTCGACCGAAACAAAGTATAGGTTTTCATTATGTGAATAACTTGGAAATCTTAGCTCAAACAGCTGCAAAACCTGTTTGCCCAGCACGGGAACCTTGAGTTCTATAAGATAAAGCCATAAACATGTGTATCCGAGTCTTCTATCAAAAGTTACAGCTATTCATATGAAGTTGTACAAAAACGCTTTCTTTCGCCAAGACAGTGCGTTTCTCACTGTTACATGCATTTGAATGGGGAACTCGACCGAAACAAAGTATATGTTTTCATTATGTGAATAACTTGGAAATCTTAGCTCAAACAGCTGCAAAACCTGTTTTCCCAGCACAGAGACCTTGAGTTCTATAATATAAGGCCATAAACATGTTTGTCTGAGTCTTCTATCAAAAGTTACAGCTATTTCTATGAAGTTGTACAAAAACGCTTTCTTTCGCCAAGACAGTGCGTTTCTCACTGTTACATGCATTTGAATGGGGAACTCGACCGAAACAAAGTATAGGTTTTCATTATGTGAATAACTTGGAAATCTTAGCTCAAACAGCTGCAAAACCTGTTTTCCCAGCACGGGGACCTTGAGTTCTATAATATAAGGCCATAAACATGTTTGTCTGAGTCTTCTATCAAAAGTTACAGCTATTTCTATGAAGTTGTACAAAAACGCTTTCTTTCGCCAAGACAGTGCGTTTCTCACTGTTACATGCATTTGAATGGGGAACTCCACCGAAACAAAGTATAGGTTTTCATTATGTGAATAACTTGGAAATCTTAGCTCAAACAGCTGCAAAACCTGTTTTCCCAGCACGGAGACCTTGAGTTCTATAATATAAGGCCATAAACATGTTTGTCTGAGTCTTCTATCAAAAGTTACAGCTATTTCTATGAAGTTGTACAAAAACGCTTTCTTTCGCCAAGACAGTGCGTTTCTCACTGTTACATGCATTTGAATGGGGAACTCGACCGAAACAAAGTATAGGTTTTCATTATGTGAATAACTTGGAAATCTTAGCTCAAACAGCTGCAAAACCTGTTTTCCCAGCACGGAGACCTTGAGTTCTATAATATAAGGCCATAAACATGTTTGTCTGAGTCTTCTATCAAAAGTTACAGCTATTTCTATGAAGTTGTACAAAAACGCTTTCTTTCGCCAAGACAGTGCGTTTCTCACTGTTACATGCATTTGAATGGGGAACTCGACCGAAACAAAGTATAGGTTTTCATTATGTGAATAACTTGGAAATCTTAGCTCAAACAGCTGCAAAACCTGTTTTCCCAGCACGGGAACCTTGAGTTCTATAAGATAAAGCCATAAACATGTGTATCCGAGTCTTCTATCAAAAGTTACAGCTATTTCTATGAAGTTGTACAAAAACGCTTTCTTTCGCCAAGACAGTGTGTTTCTCACTGTTACATGCATTTGAATGGGGAACTCGACCGAAACAAAGTATATGTTTTCATTATGTGAATAACTTGGAAATCTTAGCTCAAACAGCTGCAAAACCTGTTTGCCCAGCACGGGAACCTTGAGTTCTATAAGATAAAGCCATAAACATGTGTATCCGAGTCTTCTATCAAAAGTTACAGCTATTCATATGAAGTTGTACAAAAACGCTTTCTTTCGCCAAGACAGTGCGTTTCTCACTGTTACATGCATTTGAATGGGGAACTCCACCGAAACAAAGTACAAGTTTTCATTATGTGAATAACTTGGAAATCTTAGCTCAAACAGCTGCAAAACCTGTTTTCCCAGCACGGAGACCTTGAGTTCTATAATATAAGGCCATAAACATGTTTGTCTGAGTCTTCTATCAAAAGTTACAGCTATTTCTATGAAGTTGTACAAAAACGCTTTCTTTCGCCAAGACAGTGCGTTTCTCACTGTTACATGCATTTGAATGGGGAACTCGACCGAAACAAAGTATAGGTTTTCATTATGTGAATAACTTGGAAATCTTAGCTCAAACAGCTGCAAAACCTGTTTGCCCAGCACGGGAACCTTGAGTTCTATAAGATAAAGCCATAAACATGTGTATCCGAGTCTTCTATCAAAAGTTACAGCTATTCATATGAAGTTGTACAAAAACGCTTTCTTTCGCCAAGACAGTGCGTTTCTCACTGTTACATGCATTTGAATGGGGAACTCGACCGAAACAAAGTATATGTTTTCATTATGTGAATAACTTGGAAATCTTAGCTCAAACAGCTGCAAAACCTGTTTTCCCAGCACAGAGACCTTGAGTTCTATAATATAAGGCCATAAACATGTTTGTCTGAGTCTTCTATCAAAAGTTACAGCTATTTCTATGAAGTTGTACAAAAACGCTTTCTTTCGCCAAGACAGTGCGTTTCTCACTGTTACATGCATTTGAATGGGGAACTCGACCGAAACAAAGTATATGTTTTCATTATGTGAATAACTTGGAAATCTTAGCTCAAACAGCTGCAAAACCTGTTTTCCCAGCACGGAGACCTTGAGTTCTATAATATAAGGCCATAAACATGTTTGTCTGAGTCTTCTATCAAAAGTTACAGCTATTTCTATGAAGTTGTACAAAAACGCTTTCTTTCGCCAAGACAGTGCGTTTCTCACTGTTACATGCATTTGAATGGGGAACTCGACCGAAACAAAGTATAGGTTTTCATTATGTGAATAACTTGGAAATCTTAGCTCAAACAGCTGCAAAACCTGTTTGCCCAGCACGGGAACCTTGAGTTCTATAAGATAAATGTGTATCCGAGTCTTCTATCAAAAGTTACAGCTATTCATATGAAGTTGTACAAAAACGCTTTCTTTCGCCAAGACAGTGCGTTTCTCACTGTTACATGCATTTGAATGGGGAACTCCACCGAAACAAAGTACAAGTTTTCATTATGTGAATAACTTGGAAATCTTAGCTCAAACAGCTGCAAAACCTGTTTTCCCAGCACGGAGACCTTGAGTTCTATAATATAAGGCCATAAACATGTTTGTCTGAGTCTTCTATCAAAAGTTACATCTATTTCTATGAAGTTGTACAAAAACGCTTTCTTTCGCCAAGACAGTGCGTTTCTCACTGTTACATGCATTTGAATGGGGAACTCGACCGAAACAAAGTATATGTTTTCATTATGTGAATAACTTGGAAATCTTAGCTCAAACAGCTGCAAAACCTGTTTGCCCAGCACGGGAACCTTGAGTTCTATAAGATAAAGCCATAAACATGTGTATCCGAGTCTTCTATCAAAAGTTACAGCTATTCATATGAAGTTGTACAAAAACGCTTTCTTTCGCCAAGACAGTGCGTTTCTCACTGTTACATGCATTTGAATGGGGAACTCCACCGAAACAAAGTACAAGTTTTCATTATGTGAATAACTTGGAAATCTTAGCTCAAACAGCTGCAAAACCTGTTTTCCCAGCACGGAGACCTTGAGTTCTATAATATAAGGCCATAAACATGTTTGTCTGAGTCTTCTATCAAAAGTTACAGCTATTTCTATGAAGTTGTACAAAAACGCTTTCTTTCGCCAAGACAGTGCGTTTCTCACTGTTACATGCATTTGAATGGGGAACTCCACCGAAACAAAGTATATGTTTTCATTATGTGAATAACTTGGAAATCTTAGCTCAAACAGCTGCAAAACCTGTTTTCCCAGCACGGAGACCTTGAGTTCTATAATATAAGGCCATAAACATGTTTGTCTGAGTCTTCTATCAAATGTTACAGCTATTTCTATGAAGTTGTACAAAAACGCTTTCTTTCGCCAAGACAGTGCGTTTCTCACTGTTACATGCATTTGAATGGGGAACTCGACCGAAACAAAGTATAGGTTTTCATTATGTGAATAACTTGGAAATCTTAGCTCAAACAGCTGCAAAACCTGTTTGCCCAGCACGGGGACCTTGAGTTCTATAATATAAGGCCATAAACATGTTTGTCTGAGTCTTCTATCAAAAGTTACAGCTATTTCTATGAAGTTGTACAAAAACGCTTTCTTTCGCCAAGACAGTGCGTTTCTCACTGTTACATGCATTTGAATGGGGAACTCCACCGAAACAAAGTATAGGTTTTCATTATGTGAATAACTTGGAAATCTTAGCTCAAACAGCTGCAAAACCTGTTTGCCCAGCACGGGGACCTTGAGTTCTATAATATAAGGCCATAAACATGTTTGTCTGAGTCTTCTATCAAAAGTTACAGCTATTTCTATGAAGTTGTACAAAAACGCTTTCTTTCGCCAAGACAGTGCGCTTCTCACTGTTACATGCATTTGAATGGGGAACTCCACCGAAACAAAGTATATGTTTTCATTATGTGAATAACTTGGAAATCTTAGCTCAAACAGCTGCAAAACCTGTTTGCCCAGCACGGGAACCTTGAGTTCTATAAGATAAAGCCATAAACATGTGTATCCGAGTCTTCTATCAAAAGTTACAGCTATTCATATGAAGTTGTACAAAAACGCTTTCTTTCGCCAAGACAGTGCGTTTCTCACTGTTACATGCATTTGAATGGGGAACTCCACCGAAACAAAGTACAAGTTTTCATTATGTGAATAACTTGGAAATCTTAGCTCAAACAGCTGCAAAACCTGTTTTCCCAGCACGGAGACCTTGAGTTCTATAATATAAGGCCATAAACATGTTTGTCTGAGTCTTCTATCAAAAGTTACAGCTATTTCTATGAAGTTGTACAAAAACGCTTTCTTTCGCCAAGACAGTGCGTTTCTCACTGTTACATGCATTTGAATGGGGAACTCCACCGAAACAAAGTATATGTTTTCATTATGTGAATAACTTGGAAATCTTAGCTCAAACAGCTGCAAAACCTGTTTTCCCAGCACGGAGACCTTGAGTTCTATAATATAAGGCCATAAACATGTTTGTCTGAGTCTTCTATCAAATGTTACAGCTATTTCTATGAAGTTGTACAAAAACGCTTTCTTTCGCCAAGACAGTGCGTTTCTCACTGTTACATGCATTTGAATGGGGAACTCGACCGAAACAAAGTATAGGTTTTCATTATGTGAATAACTTGGAAATCTTAGCTCAAACAGCTGCAAAACCTGTTTGCCCAGCACGGGGACCTTGAGTTCTATAATATAAGGCCATAAACATGTTTGTCTGAGTCTTCTATCAAAAGTTACAGCTATTTCTATGAAGTTGTACAAAAACGCTTTCTTTCGCCAAGACAGTGCGTTTCTCACTGTTACATGCATTTGAATGGGGAACTCCACCGAAACAAAGTATAGGTTTTCATTATGTGAATAACTTGGAAATCTTAGCTCAAACAGCTGCAAAACCTGTTTGCCCAGCACGGGGACCTTGAGTTCTATAATATAAGGCCATAAACATGTTTGTCTGAGTCTTCTATCAAAAGTTACAGCTATTTCTATGAAGTTGTACAAAAACGCTTTCTTTCGCCAAGACAGTGCGCTTCTCACTGTTACATGCATTTGAATGGGGAACTCCACCGAAACAAAGTATATGTTTTCATTATGTGAATAACTTGGAAATCTTAGCTCAAACAGCTGCAAAACCTGTTTTCCCAGCACGGAGACCTTGAGTTCTATAATATAAGGCCATAAACATGTTTGTCTGAGTCTTCTATCAAAAGTTACAGCTATTTCTATGAAGTTGTACAAAAACGCTTTCTTTCGCCAAGACAGTGCGTTTCTCACTGTTACATGCATTTGAATGGGGAACTCGACCGAAACAAAGTATAGGTTTTCATTATGTGAATAACTTGGAAATCTTAGCTCAAACAGCTGCAAAACCTGTTTTCCCAGCATGGAGACCTTGAGTTCTATAATATAAGGCCATAAACATGTTTGTCTGAGTCTTCTATCAAAAGTTACAGCTATTTCTATGAAGTTGTACAAAAACGCTTTCTTTCGCCAAGACAGTGCGTTTCTCACTGTTACATGCATTTGAATGGGGAACTCGACCGAAACAAAGTATAGGTTTTCATTATGTGAATAACTTGGAAATCTTAGCTCAAACAGCTGCAAAACCTGTTTGCCCAGCACGGGGAACCTTGAGTTCTATAAGATAAAGCCATAAACATGTGTATCCGAGTCTTCTATCAAAAGTTACAGCTATTCATATGAAGTTGTACAAAAACGCTTTCTTTCGCCAAGACAGTGCGTTTCTCACTGTTACATGCATTTGAATGGGGAACTCGACCGAAACAAAGTATATGTTTTCATTATGTGAATAACTTGGAAATCTTAGCTCAAACAGCTGCAAAACCTGTTTTCCCAGCACGGAGACCTTGAGTTCTATAATATAAGGCCATAAACATGTTTGTCTGAGTCTTCTATCAAAAGTTACAGCTATTTCTATGAAGTTGTACAAAAACGCTTTCTTTCGCCAAGACAGTGCGTTTCTCACTGTTACATGCATTTGAATGGGGAACTCCACCGAAACAAAGTATATGTTTTCATTATGTGAATAACTTGGAAATCTTAGCTCAAACAGCTGCAAAACCTGTTTTCCCAGCACGGAGACCTTGAGTTCTATAAGATAAAGCCATAAACATGTGTATCCGAGTCTTCTATCAAAAGTTACAGCTATTCATATGAAGTTGTACAAAAACGCTTTCTTTCGCCAAGACAGTGCGTTTCTCACTGTTACATGCATTTGAATGGGGAACTCCACCGAAACAAAGTATAGGTTTTCATTATGTGAATAACTTGGAAATCTTAGCTCAAACAGCTGCAAAACCTGTTTTCCCAGCACGGAGACCTTGAGTTCTATAATATAAGGCCATAAACATGTTTGTCTGAGTCTTCTATCAAAAGTTACAGCTATTTCTATGAAGTTGTACAAAAACGCTTTCTTTCGCCAAGACAGTGCGTTTCTCACTGTTACATGCATTTGAATGGGGAACTCGACCGAAACAAAGTATAGGTTTTCATTATGTGAATAACTTGGAAATCTTAGCTCAAACAGCTGCAAAACCTGTTTTCCCAGCACGGAGACCTTGAGTTCTATAATATAAGGCCATAAACATGTTTGTCTGAGTCTTCTATCAAAAGTTAAAGCTATTTCTATGAAGTTGTACAAAAACGCTTTCTTTCGCCAAGACAGTGCGTTTCTCACTGTTACATGCATTTGAATGGGGAACTCGACCGAAACAAAGTATAGGTTTTCATTATGTGAATAACTTGGAAATCTTAGCTCAAACAGCTGCAAAACCTGTTTTCCCAGCACGGGAACCTTGAGTTCTATAAGATAAAGCCATAAACATGTGTATCCGAGTCTTCTATCAAAAGTTACAGCTATTTCTATGAAGTTGTACAAAAACGCTTTCTTTCGCCAAGACAGTGTGTTTCTCACTGTTACATGCATTTGAATGGGGAACTCGACCGAAACAAAGTATATGTTTTCATTATGTGAATAACTTGGAAATCTTAGCTCAAACAGCTGCAAAACCTGTTTGCCCAGCACGGGAACCTTGAGTTCTATAAGATAAAGCCATAAACATGTGTATCCGAGTCTTCTATCAAAAGTTACAGCTATTCATATGAAGTTGTACAAAAACGCTTTCTTTCGCCAAGACAGTGCGTTTCTCACTGTTACATGCATTTGAATGGGGAACTCCACCGAAACAAAGTATAGGTTTTCATTATGTGAATAACTTGGAAATCTTAGCTCAAACAGCTGCAAAACCTGTTTTCCCAGCACGGAGACCTTGAGTTCTATAATATAAGGCCATAAACATGTTTGTCTGAGTCTTCTATCAAAAGTTACAGCTATTTCTATGAAGTTGTACAAAAACGCTTTCTTTCGCCAAGACAGTGCGTTTCTCACTGTTACATGCATTTGAATGGGGAACTCCACCGAAACAAAGTATAGGTTTTCATTATGTGAATAACTTGGAAATCTTAGCTCAAACAGCTGCAAAACCTGTTTTCCCAGCACGGAGACCTTGAGTTCTATAATATAAGGCCATAAACATGTTTGTCTGAGTCTTCTATCAAAAGTTACAGCTATTTCTATGAAGTTGTACAAAAACGCTTTCTTTCGCCAAGACAGTGCGTTTCTCACTGTTACATGCATTTGAATGGGGAACTCGACCGAAACAAAGTATAGGTTTTCATTATGTGAATAACTTGGAAATCTTAGCTCAAACAGCTGCAAAACCTGTTTTCCCAGCACGGGAACCTTGAGTTCTATAAGATAAAGCCATAAACATGTGTATCCGAGTCTTCTATCAAAAGTTACAGCTATTTCTATGAAGTTGTACAAAAACGCTTTCTTTCGCCAAGACAGTGTGTTTCTCACTGTTACATGCATTTGAATGGGGAACTCGACCGAAACAAAGTATATGTTTTCATTATGTGAATAACTTGGAAATCTTAGCTCAAACAGCTGCAAAACCTGTTTGCCCAGCACGGGAACCTTGAGTTCTATAAGATAAAGCCATAAACATGTGTATCCGAGTCTTCTATCAAAAGTTACAGCTATTCATATGAAGTTGTACAAAAACGCTTTCTTTCGCCAAGACAGTGCGTTTCTCACTGTTACATGCATTTGAATGGGGAACTCGACCGAAACAAAGTATAGGTTTTCATTATGTGAATAACTTGGAAATCTTAGCTCAAACAGCTGCAAAACCTGTTTTCCCAGCACGGGGACCTTGAGTTCTATAATATAAGGCCATAAACATGTTTGTCTGAGTCTTCTATCAAAAGTTACAGCTATTTCTATGAAGTTGTACAAAAACGCTTTCTTTCGCCAAGACAGTGCGTTTCTCACTGTTACATGCATTTGAATGGGGAACTCGACCGAAACAAAGTATAGGTTTTCATTATGTGAATAACTTGGAAATCTTAGCTCAAACAGCTGCAAAACCTGTTTTCCCAGCACAGAGACCTTGAGTTCTATAATATAAGGCCATAAACATGTTTGTCTGAGTCTTCTATCAAAAGTTACAGCTATTTCTATGAAGTTGTACAAAAACGCTTTCTTTCGCCAAGACAGTGCGTTTCTCACTGTTACATGCATTTGAATGGGGAACTTGACCGAAACAAAGTATATGTTTTCATTATGTGAATAACTTGGAAATCTTAGCTCAAACAGCTGCAAAACCTGTTTTCCCAGCACGGAGACCTTGAGTTCTATAATATAAGGCCATAAACATGTTTGTCTGAGTCTTCTATCAAAAGTTACAGCTATTTCTATGAAGTTGTACAAAAACGCTTTCTTTCGCCAAGACAGTGCGTTTCTCACTGTTACATGCATTTGAATGGGGAACTCGACCGAAACAAAGTATAGGTTTTCATTATGTGAATAACTTGGAAATCTTAGCTCAAACAGCTGCAAAACCTGTTTGCCCAGCACGGGAACCTTGAGTTCTATAAGATAAATGTGTATCCGAGTCTTCTATCAAAAGTTACAGCTATTCATATGAAGTTGTACAAAAACGCTTTCTTTCGCCAAGACAGTGCGTTTCTCACTGTTACATGCATTTGAATGGGGAACTCCACCGAAACAAAGTACAAGTTTTCATTATGTGAATAACTTGGAAATCTTAGCTCAAACAGCTGCAAAACCTGTTTTCCCAGCACGGAGACCTTGAGTTCTATAATATAAGGCCATAAACATGTTTGTCTGAGTCTTCTATCAAAAGTTACAGCTATTTCTATGAAGTTGTACAAAAACGCTTTCTTTCGCCAAGACAGTGCGTTTCTCACTGTTACATGCATTTGAATGGGGAACTCGACCGAAACAAAGTATATGTTTTCATTATGTGAATAACTTGGAAATCTTAGCTCAAACAGCTGCAAAACCTGTTTTCCCAGCACGGGAACCTTGAGTTCTATAAGATAAAGCCATAAACATGTGTATCCGAGTCTTCTATCAAAAGTTACAGCTATTTCTATGAAGTTGTACAAAAACGCTTTCTTTCGCCAAGACAGTGCGTTTCTCACTGTTACATGCATTTGAATGGGGAACTCGACCGAAACAAAGTATATGTTTTCATTATGTGAATAACTTGGAAATCTTAGCTCAAACAGCTGCAAAACCTGTTTGCCCAGCACGGGAACCTTGAGTTCTATAAGATAAAGCCATAAACATGTGTATCCGAGTCTTCTATCAAAAGTTACAGCTATTCATATGAAGTTGTACAAAAACGCTTTCTTTCGCCAAGACAGTGCGTTTCTCACTGTTACATGCATTTGAATGGGGAACTCCACCGAAACAAAGTACAAGTTTTCATTATGTGAATAACTTGGAAATCTTAGCTCAAACAGCTGCAAAACCTGTTTTCCCAGCACGGAGACCTTGAGTTCTATAATATAAGGCCATAAACATGTTTGTCTGAGTCTTCTATCAAAAGTTACAGCTATTTCTATGAAGTTGTACAAAAACGCTTTCTTTCGCCAAGACAGTGCGTTTCTCACTGTTACATGCATTTGAATGGGGAACTCGACCGAAACAAAGTATATGTTTTCATTATGTGAATAACTTGGAAATCTTAGCTCAAACAGCTGCAAAACCTGTTTTCCCAGCACGGAGACCTTGAGTTCTATAATATAAGGCCATAAACATGTTTGTCTGAGTCTTCTATCAAATGTTACAGCTATTTCTATGAAGTTGTACAAAAACGCTTTCTTTCGCCAAGACAGTGCGTTTCTCACTGTTACATGCATTTGAATGGGGAACTCGACCGAAACAAAGTATAGGTTTTCATTATGTGAATAACTTGGAAATCTTAGCTCAAACAGCTGCAAAACCTGTTTGCCCAGCACGGGGACCTTGAGTTCTATAATATAAGGCCATAAACATGTTTGTCTGAGTCTTCTATCAAAAGTTACAGCTATTTCTATGAAGTTGTACAAAAACGCTTTCTTTCGCCAAGACAGTGCGTTTCTCACTGTTACATGCATTTGAATGGGGAACTCCACCGAAACAAAGTATAGGTTTTCATTATGTGAATAACTTGGAAATCTTAGCTCAAACAGCTGCAAAACCTGTTTGCCCAGCACGGGGACCTTGAGTTCTATAATATAAGGCCATAAACATGTTTGTCTGAGTCTTCTATCAAAAGTTACAGCTATTTCTATGAAGTTGTACAAAAACGCTTTCTTTCGCCAAGACAGTGCGCTTCTCACTGTTACATGCATTTGAATGGGGAACTCCACCGAAACAAAGTATATGTTTTCATTATGTGAATAACTTGGAAATCTTAGCTCAAACAGCTGCAAAACCTGTTTTCCCAGCACGGAGACCTTGAGTTCTATAATATAAGGCCATAAACATGTTTGTCTGAGTCTTCTATCAAAAGTTACAGCTATTTCTATGAAGTTGTACAAAAACGCTTTCTTTCGCCAAGACAGTGCGTTTCTCACTGTTACATGCATTTGAATGGGGAACTCGACCGAAACAAAGTATAGGTTTTCATTATGTGAATAACTTGGAAATCTTAGCTCAAACAGCTGCAAAACCTGTTTGCCCAGCACGGGGAACCTTGAGTTCTATAAGATAAAGCCATAAACATGTGTATCCGAGTCTTCTATCAAAAGTTACAGCTATTCATATGAAGTTGTACAAAAACGCTTTCTTTCGCCAAGACAGTGCGTTTCTCACTGTTACATGCATTTGAATGGGGAACTCGACCGAAACAAAGTATATGTTTTCATTATGTGAATAACTTGGAAATCTTAGCTCAAACAGCTGCAAAACCTGTTTTCCCAGCACGGAGACCTTGAGTTCTATAATATAAGGCCATAAACATGTTTGTCTGAGTCTTCTATCAAAAGTTACAGCTATTTCTATGAAGTTGTACAAAAACGCTTTCTTTCGCCAAGACAGTGCGTTTCTCACTGTTACATGCATTTGAATGGGGAACTCCACCGAAACAAAGTATATGTTTTCATTATGTGAATAACTTGGAAATCTTAGCTCAAACAGCTGCAAAACCTGTTTTCCCAGCACGGGGACCTTGAGTTCTATAATATAAGGCCATAAACATGTTTGTCTGAGTCTTCTATCAAAAGTTACAGCTATTTCTATGAAGTTGTACAAAAACGCTTTCTTTCGCCAAGACAGTGCGTTTCTCACTGTTACATGCATTTGAATGGGGAACTCGACCGAAACAAAGTATAGGTTTTCATTATGTGAATAACTTGGAAATCTTAGCTCAAACAGCTGCAAAACCTGTTTTCCCAGCACGGAGACCTTGAGTTCTATAATATAAGGCCATAAACATGTTTGTCTGAGTCTTCTATCAAAAGTTACAGCTATTTCTATGAAGTTGTACAAAAACGCTTTCTTTCGCCAAGACAGTGCGTTTCTCACTGTTACATGCATTTGAATGGGGAACTCGACCGAAACAAAGTATAGGTTTTCATTATGTGAATAACTTGGAAATCTTAGCTCAAACAGCTGCAAAACCTGTTTTCCCAGCACGGGGACCTTGAGTTCTATAATATAAGGCCATAAACATGTTTGTCTGAGTCTTCTATCAAAAGTTACAGCTATTTCTATGAAGTTGTACAAAAACGCTTTCTTTCGCCAAGACAGTGCGTTTCTCACTGTTACATGCATTTGAATGGGGAACTCGACCGAAACAAAGTATAGGTTTTCATTATGTGAATAACTTGGAAATCTTAGCTCAAACAGCTGCAAAACCTGTTTTCCCAGCACGGGAACCTTGAGTTCTATAAGATAAAGCCATAAACATGTGTATCCGAGTCTTCTATCAAAAGTTACAGCTATTTCTATGAAGTTGTACAAAAACGCTTTCTTTCGCCAAGACAGTGTGTTTCTCACTGTTACATGCATTTGAATGGGGAACTCGACCGAAACAAAGTATATGTTTTCATTATGTGAATAACTTGGAAATCTTAGCTCAAACAGCTGCAAAACCTGTTTGCCCAGCACGGGAACCTTGAGTTCTATAAGATAAAGCCATAAACATGTGTATCCGAGTCTTCTATCAAAAGTTACAGCTATTCATATGAAGTTGTACAAAAACGCTTTCTTTCGCCAAGACAGTGCGTTTCTCACTGTTACATGCATTTGAATGGGGAACTCCACCGAAACAAAGTACAAGTTTTCATTATGTGAATAACTTGGAAATCTTAGCTCAAACAGCTGCAAAACCTGTTTTCCCAGCACGGAGACCTTGAGTTCTATAATATAAGGCCATAAACATGTTTGTCTGAGTCTTCTATCAAAAGTTACAGCTATTTCTATGAAGTTGTACAAAAACGCTTTCTTTCGCCAAGACAGTGCGTTTCTCACTGTTACATGCATTTGAATGGGGAACTCGACCGAAACAAAGTATATGTTTTCATTATGTGAATAACTTGGAAATCTTAGCTCAAACAGCTGCAAAACCTGTTTGCCCAGCACGGGAACCTTGAGTTCTATAAGATAAAGCCATAAACATGTGTATCCGAGTCTTCTATCAAAAGTTACAGCTATTCATATGAAGTTGTACAAAAACGCTTTCTTTCGCCAAGACAGTGCGTTTCTCACTGTTACATGCATTTGAATGGGGAACTCCACCGAAACAAAGTACAAGTTTTCATTATGTGAATAACTTGGAAATCTTAGCTCAAACAGCTGCAAAACCTGTTTTCCCAGCACGGAGACCTTGAGTTCTATAATATAAGGCCATAAACATGTTTGTCTGAGTCTTCTATCAAAAGTTACAGCTATTTCTATGAAGTTGTACAAAAACGCTTTCTTTCGCCAAGACAGTGCGTTTCTCACTGTTACATGCATTTGAATGGGGAACTCGACCGAAACAAAGTATATGTTTTCATTATGTGAATAACTTGGAAATCTTAGCTCAAACAGCTGCAAAACCTGTTTTCCCAGCACGGAGACCTTGAGTTCTATAATATAAGGCCATAAACATGTTTGTCTGAGTCTTCTATCAAATGTTACAGCTATTTCTATGAAGTTGTACAAAAACGCTTTCTTTCGCCAAGACAGTGCGTTTCTCACTGTTACATGCATTTGAATGGGGAACTCGACCGAAACAAAGTATAGGTTTTCATTATGTGAATAACTTGGAAATCTTAGCTCAAACAGCTGCAAAACCTGTTTGCCCAGCACGGGGACCTTGAGTTCTATAATATAAGGCCATAAACATGTTTGTCTGAGTCTTCTATCAAAAGTTACAGCTATTTCTATGAAGTTGTACAAAAACGCTTTCTTTCGCCAAGACAGTGCGTTTCTCACTGTTACATGCATTTGAATGGGGAACTCCACCGAAACAAAGTATAGGTTTTCATTATGTGAATAACTTGGAAATCTTAGCTCAAACAGCTGCAAAACCTGTTTGCCCAGCACGGGGAACCTTGAGTTCTATAAGATAAAGCCATAAACATGTGTATCCGAGTCTTCTATCAAAAGTTACAGCTATTCATATGAAGTTGTACAAAAACGCTTTCTTTCGCCAAGACAGTGCGTTTCTCACTGTTACATGCATTTGAATGGGGAACTCGACCGAAACAAAGTATATGTTTTCATTATGTGAATAACTTGGAAATCTTAGCTCAAACAGCTGCAAAACCTGTTTTCCCAGCACGGAGACCTTGAGTTCTATAATATAAGGCCATAAACATGTTTGTCTGAGTCTTCTATCAAAAGTTACAGCTATTTCTATGAAGTTGTACAAAAACGCTTTCTTTCGCCAAGACAGTGCGTTTCTCACTGTTACATGCATTTGAATGGGGAACTCGACCGAAACAAAGTATAGGTTTTCATTATGTGAATAACTTGGAAATCTTAGCTCAAACAGCTGCAAAACCTGTTTTCCCAGCACGGGGACCTTGAGTTCTATAATATAAGGCCATAAACATGTTTGTCTGAGTCTTCTATCAAAAGTTACAGCTATTTCTATGAAGTTGTACAAAAACGCTTTCTTTCGCCAAGACAGTGCGTTTCTCACTGTTACATGCATTTGAATGGGGAACTCGACCGAAACAAAGTATAGGTTTTCATTATGTGAATAACTTGGAAATCTTAGCTCAAACAGCTGCAAAACCTGTTTTCCCAGCACGGGAACCTTGAGTTCTATAAGATAAAGCCATAAACATGTGTATCCGAGTCTTCTATCAAAAGTTACAGCTATTTCTATGAAGTTGTACAAAAACGCTTTCTTTCGCCAAGACAGTGTGTTTCTCACTGTTACATGCATTTGAATGGGGAACTCGACCGAAACAAAGTATATGTTTTCATTATGTGAATAACTTGGAAATCTTAGCTCAAACAGCTGCAAAACCTGTTTGCCCAGCACGGGAACCTTGAGTTCTATAAGATAAAGCCATAAACATGTGTATCCGAGTCTTCTATCAAAAGTTACAGCTATTCATATGAAGTTGTACAAAAACGCTTTCTTTCGCCAAGACAGTGCGTTTCTCACTGTTACATGCATTTGAATGGGGAACTCCACCGAAACAAAGTACAAGTTTTCATTATGTGAATAACTTGGAAATCTTAGCTCAAACAGCTGCAAAACCTGTTTTCCCAGCACGGAGACCTTGAGTTCTATAATATAAGGCCATAAACATGTTTGTCTGAGTCTTCTATCAAAAGTTACAGCTATTTCTATGAAGTTGTACAAAAACGCTTTCTTTCGCCAAGACAGTGCGTTTCTCACTGTTACATGCATTTGAATGGGGAACTCGACCGAAACAAAGTATAGGTTTTCATTATGTGAATAACTTGGAAATCTTAGCTCAAACAGCTGCAAAACCTGTTTGCCCAGCACGGGGACCTTGAGTTCTATAATATAAGGCCATAAACATGTTTGTCTGAGTCTTCTATCAAAAGTTACAGCTATTTCTATGAAGTTGTACAAAAACGCTTTCTTTCGCCAAGACAGTGCGTTTCTCACTGTTACATGCATTTGAATGGGCAACTCGACCGAAACAAAGTATAGGTTTTCATTATGTGAATAACTTGGAAATCTTAGCTCAAACAGCTGCAAAACCTGTTTTCCCAGCACGGGAACCTTGAGTTCTATAAGATAAAGCCATAAACATGTGTATCCGAGTCTTCTATCAAAAGTTACAGCTATTCATATGAAGTTGTACAAAAACGCTTTCTTTCGCCAAGACAGTGCGTTTCTCACTGTTACATGCATTTGAATGGGGAACTCGACCGAAACAAAGTATATGTTTTCATTATGTGAATAACTTGGAAATCTTAGCTCAAACAGCTGCAAAACCTGTTTTCCCAGCACAGAGACCTTGAGTTCTATAATATAAGGCCATAAACATGTTTGTCTGAGTCTTCTATCAAAAGTTACAGCTATTTCTATGAAGTTGTACAAAAACGCTTTCTTTCGCCAAGACAGTGCGTTTCTCACTGTTACATGCATTTGAATGGGGAACTCGACCGAAACAAAGTATATGTTTTCATTATGTGAATAACTTGGAAATCTTAGCTCAAACAGCTGCAAAACCTGTTTTCCCAGCACGGAGACCTTGAGTTCTATAATATAAGGCCATAAACATGTTTGTCTGAGTCTTCTATCAAAAGTTACAGCTATTTCTATGAAGTTGTACAAAAACGCTTTCTTTCGCCAAGACAGTGCGTTTCTCACTGTTACATGCATTTGAATGGGGAACTCGACCGAAACAAAGTATAGGTTTTCATTATGTGAATAACTTGGAAATCTTAGCTCAAACAGCTGCAAAACCTGTTTTCCCAGCACGGGAACCTTGAGTTCTATAAGATAAAGCCATAAACATGTGTATCCGAGTCTTCTATCAAAAGTTACAGCTATTTCTATGAAGTTGTACAAAAACGCTTTCTTTCGCCAAGACAGTGTGTTTCTCACTGTTACATGCATTTGAATGGGGAACTCGACCGAAACAAAGTATATGTTTTCATTATGTGAATAACTTGGAAATCTTAGCTCAAACAGCTGCAAAACCTGTTTGCCCAGCACGGGGACCTTGAGTTCTATAATATAAGGCCATAAACATGTTTGTCTGAGTCTTCTATCAAAAGTTACAGCTATTTCTATGAAGTTGTACAAAAACGCTTTCTTTCGCCAAGACAGTGCGTTTCTCACTGTTACATGCATTTGAATGGGGAACTCGACCGAAACAAAGTATATGTTTTCATTATGTGAATAACTTGGAAATCTTAGCTCAAACAGCTGCAAAACCTGTTTTCCCAGCACGGAGACCTTGAGTTCTATAATATAAGGCCATAAACATGTTTGTCTGAGTCTTCTATCAAAAGTTACAGCTATTTCTATGAAGTTGTACAAAAACGCTTTCTTTCGCCAAGACAGTGCGTTTCTCACTGTTACATGCATTTGAATGGGGAACTCGACCGAAACAAAGTATATGTTTTCATTATGTGAATAACTTGGAAATCTTAGCTCAAACAGCTGCAAAACCTGCTTGCCCAGCACGGGAACCTTGAGTTCTATAAGATAAAGCCATAAACATGTGTATCCGAGTCTTCTATCAAAAGTTACAGCTATTCATATGAAGTTGTACAAAAACGCTTTCTTTCGCCAAGACAGTGCGTTTCTCACTGTTACATGCATTTGAATGGGCAACTCGACCGAAACAAAGTATAGGTTTTCATTATGTGAATAACTTGGAAATCTTAGCTCAAACAGCTGCAAAACCTGTTTGCCCAGCACGGGGACCTTGAGTTCTATAATATAAGGCCATAAACATGTTTGTCTGAGTCTTCTATCAAAAGTTACAGCTATTTCTATGAAGTTGTACAAAAACGCTTTCTTTCGCCAAGACAGTGCGTTTCTCACTGTTACATGCATTTGAATGGGCAACTCGACCGAAACAAAGTATAGGTTTTCATTATGTGAATAACTTGGAAATCTTAGCTCAAACAGCTGCAAAACCTGTTTGCCCAGCACGGGGACCTTGAGTTCTATAATATAAGGCCATAAACATGTTTGTCTGAGTCTTCTATCAAAAGTTACAGCTATTTCTATGAAGTTGTACAAAAACGCTTTCAGTTCGCCAAGACAGTGCGTTTCTCACTGTTACATGCATTTGAATGGGGAACTCCACCGAAACAAAGTACAAGTTTTCATTATGTGAATAACTTGGAAATCTTAGCTCAAACAGCTGCAAAACCTGTTTTCCCAGCACGGAGACCTTGAGTTCTATAATATAAGGCCATAAACATGTTTGTCTGAGTCTTCTATCAAAAGTTACAGCTATTTCTATGAAGTTGTACAAAAACGCTTTCTTTCGCCAAGACAGTGCGTTTCTCACTGTTACATGCATTTGAATGGGGAACTCGACCGAAACAAAGTATAGGTTTTCATTATGTGAATAACTTGGAAATCTTAGCTCAAACAGCTGCAAAACCTGTTTGCCCAGCACGGGGACCTTGAGTTCTATAATATAAGGCCATAAACATGTTTGTCTGAGTCTTCTATCAAAAGTTACAGCTATTTCTATGAAGTTGTACAAAAACGCTTTCTTTCGCCAAGACAGTGCGTTTCTCACTGTTACATGCATTTGAATGGGCAACTCGACCGAAACAAAGTATAGGTTTTCATTATGTGAATAACTTGGAAATCTTAGCTCAAACAGCTGCAAAACCTGTTTTCCCAGCACGGGAACCTTGAGTTTTATAAGATAAAGCCATAAACATGTGTATCCGAGTCTTCTATCAAAAGTTACAGCTATTCATATGAAGTTGTACAAAAACGCTTTCTTTCGCCAAGACAGTGCGTTTCTCACTGTTACATGCATTTGAATGGGGAACTCGACCGAAACAAAGTATAGGTTTTCATTATGTGAATAACTTGGAAATCTTAGCTCAAACAGCTGCAAAACCTGTTTTCCCAGCACGGGAACCTTGAGTTCTATAAGATAAAGCCATAAACATGTGTATCCGAGTCTTCTATCAAAAGTTACAGCTATTCATATGAAGTTGTACAAAAACGCTTTCTTTCGCCAAGACAGTGCGTTTCTCACTGTTACATGCATTTGAATGGGGAACTCGACCGAAACAAAGTATATGTTTTCATTATGTGAATAACTTGGAAATCTTAGCTCAAACAGCTGCAAAACCTGTTTTCCCAGCACAGAGACCTTGAGTTCTATAATATAAGGCCATAAACATGTTTGTCTGAGTCTTCTATCAAAAGTTACAGCTATTTCTATGAAGTTGTACAAAAACGCTTTCTTTCGCCAAGACAGTGCGTTTCTCACTGTTACATGCATTTGAATGGGGAACTCGACCGAAACAAAGTATATGTTTTCATTATGTGAATAACTTGGAAATCTTAGCTCAAACAGCTGCAAAACCTGTTTTCCCAGCACGGAGACCTTGAGTTCTATAATATAAGGCCATAAACATGTTTGTCTGAGTCTTCTATCAAAAGTTACAGCTATTTCTATGAAGTTGTACAAAAACGCTTTCTTTCGCCAAGACAGTGCGTTTCTCACTGTTACATGCATTTGAATGGGGAACTCGACCGAAACAAAGTATAGGTTTTCATTATGTGAATAACTTGGAAATCTTAGCTCAAACAGCTGCAAAACCTGTTTTCCCAGCACGGGAACCTTGAGTTCTATAAGATAAAGCCATAAACATGTGTATCCGAGTCTTCTATCAAAAGTTACAGCTATTTCTATGAAGTTGTACAAAAACGCTTTCTTTCGCCAAGACAGTGCGTTTCTCACTGTTACATGCATTTGAATGGGGAACTCGACCGAAACAAAGTATAGGTTTTCATTATGTGAATAACTTGGAAATCTTAGCTCAAACAGCTGCAAAACCTGTTTTCCCAGTACGGGAACCTTGAGTTCTATAAGATAAAGCCATAAACATGTGTATCCGAGTCTTCTATCAAAAGTTACAGCTATTCATATGAAGTTGTACAAAAACGCTTTCTTTCGCCAAGACAGTGCGTTTCTCACTGTTACATGCATTTGAATGGGGAACTCGACCGAAACAAAGTATATGTTTTCATTATGTGAATAACTTGGAAATCTTAGCTCAAACAGCTGCAAAACCTGTTTTCCCAGCACAGAGACCTTGAGTTCTATAATATAAGGCCATAAACATGTTTGTCTGAGTCTTCTATCAAAAGTTACAGCTATTTCTATGAAGTTGTACAAAAACGCTTTCTTTCGCCAAGACAGTGCGTTTCTCACTGTTACATGCATTTGAATGGGGAACTCGACCGAAACAAAGTATATGTTTTCATTATGTGAATAACTTGGAAATCTTAGCTCAAACAGCTGCAAAACCTGTTTTCCCAGCACGGAGACCTTGAGTTCTATAATATAAGGCCATAAACATGTTTGTCTGAGTCTTCTATCAAAAGTTACAGCTATTTCTATGAAGTTGTACAAAAACGCTTTCTTTCGCCAAGACAGTGCGTTTCTCACTGTTACATGCATTTGAATGGGGAACTCGACCGAAACAAAGTATAGGTTTTCATTATGTGAATAACTTGGAAATCTTAGCTCAAACAGCTGCAAAACCTGTTTTCCCAGCACGGGAACCTTGAGTTCTATAAGATAAAGCCATAAACATGTGTATCCGAGTCTTCTATCAAAAGTTACAGCTATTTCTATGAAGTTGTACAAAAACGCTTTCTTTCGCCAAGACAGTGTGTTTCTCACTGTTACATGCATTTGAATGGGGAACTCGACCGAAACAAAGTATATGTTTTCATTATGTGAATAACTTGGAAATCTTAGCTCAAACAGCTGCAAAACCTGTTTGCCCAGCACGGGGACCTTGAGTTCTATAATATAAGGCCATAAACATGTTTGTCTGAGTCTTCTATCAAAAGTTACAGCTATTTCTATGAAGTTGTACAAAAACGCTTTCTTTCGCCAAGACAGTGCGTTTCTCACTGTTACATGCATTTGAATGGGCAACTCGACCGAAACAAAGTATAGGTTTTCATTATGTGAATAACTTGGAAATCTTAGCTCAAACAGCTGCAAAACCTGTTTGCCCAGCACGGGAACCTTGAGTTCTATAAGATAAAGCCATAAACATGTGTATCCGAGTCTTCTATCAAAAGTTACAGCTATTCATATGAAGTTGTACAAAAACGCTTTCTTTCGCCAAGACAGTGCGTTTCTCACTGTTACATGCATTTGAATGGGGAACTCGACCGAAACAAAGTATATGTTTTCATTATGTGAATAACTTGGAAATCTTAGCTCAAACAGCTGCAAAACCTGTTTTCCCAGCACAGAGACCTTGAGTTCTATAATATAAGGCCATAAACATGTTTGTCTGAGTCTTCTATCAAAAGTTACAGCTATTTCTATGAAGTTGTACAAAAACGCTTTCTTTCGCCAAGACAGTGCGTTTCTCACTGTTACATGCATTTGAATGGGGAACTCGACCGAAACAAAGTATATGTTTTCATTATGTGAATAACTTGGAAATCTTAGCTCAAACAGCTGCAAAACCTGTTTTCCCAGCACGGGAACCTTGAGTTCTATAAGATAAAGCCATAAACATGTGTATCCGAGTCTTCTATCAAAAGTTACAGCTATTCATATGAAGTTGTACAAAAACGCTTTCTTTCGCCAAGACAGTGCGTTTCTCACTGTTACATGCATTTGAATGGGCAACTCGACCGAAACAAAGTATAGGTTTTCATTATGTGAATAACTTGGAAATCTTAGCTCAAACAGCTGCAAAACCTGTTTGCCCAGCACGGGGACCTTGAGTTCTATAATATAAGGCCATAAACATGTTTGTCTGAGTCTTCTATCAAAAGTTACAGCTATTTCTATGAAGTTGTACAAAAACGCTTTCTTTCGCCAAGACAGTGCGTTTCTCACTGTTACATGCATTTGAATGGGCAACTCGACCGAAACAAAGTATAGGTTTTCATTATGTGAATAACTTGGAAATCTTAGCTCAAACAGCTGCAAAACCTGTTTGCCCAGCACGGGGACCTTGAGTTCTATAATATAAGGCCATAAACATGTTTGTCTGAGTCTTCTATCAAAAGTTACAGCTATTTCTATGAAGTTGTACAAAAACGCTTTCAGTTCGCCAAGACAGTGCGTTTCTCACTGTTACATGCATTTGAATGGGGAACTCCACCGAAACAAAGTACAAGTTTTCATTATGTGAATAACTTGGAAATCTTAGCTCAAACAGCTGCAAAACCTGTTTTCCCAGCACGGAGACCTTGAGTTCTATAATATAAGGCCATAAACATGTTTGTCTGAGTCTTCTATCAAAAGTTACAGCTATTTCTATGAAGTTGTACAAAAACGCTTTCTTTCGCCAAGACAGTGCGTTTCTCACTGTTACATGCATTTGAATGGGGAACTCGACCGAAACAAAGTATAGGTTTTCATTATGTGAATAACTTGGAAATCTTAGCTCAAACAGCTGCAAAACCTGTTTGCCCAGCACGGGGACCTTGAGTTCTATAATATAAGGCCATAAACATGTTTGTCTGAGTCTTCTATCAAAAGTTACAGCTATTTCTATGAAGTTGTACAAAAACGCTTTCTTTCGCCAAGACAGTGCGTTTCTCACTGTTACATGCATTTGAATGGGCAACTCGACCGAAACAAAGTATAGGTTTTCATTATGTGAATAACTTGGAAATCTTAGCTCAAACAGCTGCAAAACCTGTTTTCCCAGCACGGGAACCTTGAGTTCTATAAGATAAAGCCATAAACATGTGTATCCGAGTCTTCTATCAAAAGTTACAGCTATTCATATGAAGTTGTACAAAAACGCTTTCTTTCGCCAAGACAGTGCGTTTCTCACTGTTACATGCATTTGAATGGGGAACTCGACCGAAACAAAGTATATGTTTTCATTATGTGAATAACTTGGAAATCTTAGCTCAAACAGCTGCAAAACCTGTTTTCCCAGCACGGAGACCTTGAGTTCTATAATATAAGGCCATAAACATGTTTGTCTGAGTCTTCTATCAAAAGTTACAGCTATTTCTATGAAGTTGTACAAAAACGCTTTCTTTCGCCAAGACAGTGCGTTTCTCACTGTTACATACATTTGAATGGGGAACTCGACCGAAACAAAGTATATGTTTTCATTATGTGAATAACTTGGAAATCTTAGCTCAAACAGCTGCAAAACCTGTTTTCCCAGCACGGAGACCTTGAGTTCTATAATATAAGGCCATAAACATGTTTGTCTGAGTCTTCTATCAAAAGTTACAGCTATTTCTATGAAGTTGTACAAAAATGCTTTCTTTCGCCAAGACAGTGCGTTTCTCACTGTTACATGCATTTGAATGGGGAACTCGACCGAAACAAAGTATAGGTTTTCATTATGTGAATAACTTGGAAATCTTAGCTCAAACAGCTGCAAAACCTGTTTTCCCAGCACGGAGACCTTGAGTTCTATAATATAAGGCCATAAACATGTTTGTCTGAGTCTTCTATCAAAAGTTACAGCTATTTCTATGAAGTTGTACAAAAACGCTTTCTTTCGCCAAGACAGTGCGTTTCTCACTGTTACATGCATTTGAATGGGGAACTCGACCGAAACAAAGTATATGTTTTCATTATGTGAATAACTTGGAAATCTTAGCTCAAACAGCTGCAAAACCTGTTTTCCCAGCACGGAGACCTTGAGTTCTATAATATAAGGCCATAAACATGTTTGTCTGAGTCTTCTATCAAAAGTTACAGCTATTTCTATGAAGTTGTACAAAAACGCTTTCTTTCGCCAAGACAGTGCGTTTCTCACTGTTACATGCATTTGAATGGGGAACTCGACCGAAACAAAGTATAGGTTTTCATTATGTGAATAACTTGGAAATCTTAGCTCAAACAGCTGCAAAACCTGTTTTCCCAGCACGGAGACCTTGAGTTCTATAATATAAGGCCATAAACATGTTTGTCTGAGTCTTCTATCAAAAGTTACAGCTATTTCTATGAAGTTGTACAAAAACGCTTTCTTTCGCCAAGACAGTGCGTTTCTCACTGTTACATGCATTTGAATGGGCAACTCGACCGAAACAAAGTATAGGTTTTCATTATGTGAATAACTTGGAAATCTTAGCTCAAACAGCTGCAAAACCTGTTTGCCCAGCACGGGGACCTTGAGTTCTATAATATAAGGCCATAAACATGTTTGTCTGAGTCTTCTATCAAAAGTTACAGCTATTTCTATGAAGTTGTACAAAAACGCTTTCTTTCGCCAAGACAGTGCGTTTCTCACTGTTACATGCATTTGAATGGGGAACTCGACCGAAACAAAGTATATGTTTTCATTATGTGAATAACTTGGAAATCTTAGCTCAAACAGCTGCAAAACCTGTTTTCCCAGCACGGAGACCTTGAGTTCTATAATATAAGGCCATAAACATGTTTGTCTGAGTCTTCTATCAAAAGTTACAGCTATTCATATGAAGTTGTACAAAAACGCTTTCTTTCGCCAAGACAGTGCGTTTCTCACTGTTACATGCATTTGAATGGGGAACTCGACCGAAACAAAGTATATGTTTTCATTATGTGAATAACTTGGAAATCTTAGCTCAAACAGCTGCAAAACCTGTTTTCCCAGCACGGAGACCTTGAGTTCTATAATATAAGGCCATAAACATGTTTGTCTGAGTCTTCTATCAAAAGTTACAGCTATTTCTATGAAGTTGTACAAAAACGCTTTCTTTCGCCAAGACAGTGCGTTTCTCACTGTTACATACATTTGAATGGGGAACTCGACCGAAACAAAGTATATGTTTTCATTATGTGAATAACTTGGAAATCTTAGCTCAAACAGCTGCAAAACCTGTTTTCCCAGCACGGAGACCTTGAGTTCTATAATATAAGGCCATAAACATGTTTGTCTGAGTCTTCTATCAAAAGTTACAGCTATTTCTATGAAGTTGTACAAAAATGCTTTCTTTCGCCAAGACAGTGCGTTTCTCACTGTTACATGCATTTGAATGGGGAACTCGACCGAAACAAAGTATATGTTTTCATTATGTGAATAACTTGGAAATCTTAGCTCAAACAGCTGCAAAACCTGTTTTCCCAGCACGGAGACCTTGAGTTCTATAATATAAGGCCATAAACATGTTTGTCTGAGTCTTCTATCAAAAGTTACAGCTATTTCTATGAAGTTGTACAAAAACGCTTTCTTTCGCCAAGACAGTGCGTTTCTCACTGTTACATGCATTTGAATGGGCAACTCGACCGAAACAAAGTATAGGTTTTCATTATGTGAATAACTTGGAAATCTTAGCTCAAACAGCTGCAAAACCTGTTTGCCCAGCACGGGGACCTTGAGTTCTATAATATAAGGCCATAAACATGTTTGTCTGAGTCTTCTATCAAAAGTTACAGCTATTTCTATGAAGTTGTACAAAAACGCTTTCAGTTCGCCAAGACAGTGCGTTTCTCACTGTTACATGCATTTGAATGGGGAACTCCACCGAAACAAAGTACAAGTTTTCATTATGTGAATAACTTGGAAATCTTAGCTCAAACAGCTGCAAAACCTGTTTTCCCAGCACGGAGACCTTGAGTTCTATAATATAAGGCCATAAACATGTTTGTCTGAGTCTTCTATCAAAAGTTACAGCTATTTCTATGAAGTTGTACAAAAACGCTTTCTTTCGCCAAGACAGTGCGTTTCTCACTGTTACATGCATTTGAATGGGGAACTCGACCGAAACAAAGTATAGGTTTTCATTATGTGAATAACTTGGAAATCTTAGCTCAAACAGCTGCAAAACCTGTTTGCCCAGCACGGGGACCTTGAGTTCTATAATATAAGGCCATAAACATGTTTGTCTGAGTCTTCTATCAAAAGTTACAGCTATTTCTATGAAGTTGTACAAAAACGCTTTCTTTCGCCAAGACAGTGCGTTTCTCACTGTTACATGCATTTGAATGGGCAACTCGACCGAAACAAAGTATAGGTTTTCATTATGTGAATAACTTGGAAATCTTAGCTCAAACAGCTGCAAAACCTGTTTTCCCAGCACGGGAACCTTGAGTTCTATAAGATAAAGCCATAAACATGTGTATCCGAGTCTTCTATCAAAAGTTACAGCTATTCATATGAAGTTGTACAAAAACGCTTTCTTTCGCCAAGACAGTGCGTTTCTCACTGTTACATGCATTTGAATGGGGAACTCCACCGAAACAAAGTATATGTTTTCATTATGTGAATAACTTGGAAATCTTAGCTCAAACAGCTGCAAAACCTGTTTTCCCAGCACGGAGACCTTGAGTTCTATAATATAAGGCCATAAACATGTTTGTCTGAGTCTTCTATCAAAAGTTACAGCTATTTCTATGAAGTTGTACAAAAATGCTTTCTTTCGCCAAGACAGTGCGTTTCTCACTGTTACATGCATTTGAATGGGGAACTCGACCGAAACAAAGTATAGGTTTTCATTATGTGAATAACTTGGAAATCTTAGCTCAAACAGCTGCAAAACCTGTTTTCCCAGCACGGAGACCTTGAGTTCTATAATATAAGGCCATAAACATGTTTGTCTGAGTCTTCTATCAAAAGTTACAGCTATTTCTATGAAGTTGTACAAAAACGCTTTCTTTCGCCAAGACAGTGCGTTTCTCACTGTTACATGCATTTGAATGGGGAACTCGACCGAAACAAAGTATATGTTTTCATTATGTGAATAACTTGGAAATCTTAGCTCAAACAGCTGCAAAACCTGTTTTCCCAGCACGGAGACCTTGAGTTCTATAATATAAGGCCATAAACATGTTTGTCTGAGTCTTCTATCAAAAGTTACAGCTATTTCTATGAAGTTGTACAAAAACGCTTTCTTTCGCCAAGACAGTGCGTTTCTCACTGTTACATGCATTTGAATGGGGAACTCCACCGAAACAAAGTATATGTTTTCATTATGTGAATAACTTGGAAATCTTAGCTCAAACAGCTGCAAAACCTGTTTTCCCAGCACGGAGACCTTGAGTTCTATAAGATAAAGCCATAAACATGTGTATCCGAGTCTTCTATCAAAAGTTACAGCTATTCATATGAAGTTGTACAAAAACGCTTTCTTTCGCCAAGACAGTGCGTTTCTCACTGTTACATGCATTTGAATGGGGAACTCGACCGAAACAAAGTATATGTTTTCATTATGTGAATAACTTGGAAATCTTAGCTCAAACAGCTGCAAAACCTGTTTTCCCAGCACGGAGACCTTGAGTTCTATAATATAAGGCCATAAACATGTTTGTCTGAGTCTTCTATCAAAAGTTACAGCTATTTCTATGAAGTTGTACAAAAACGCTTTCTTTCGCCAAGACAGTGCGTTTCTCACTGTTACATGCATTTGAATGGGGAACTCCACCGAAACAAAGTATATGTTTTCATTATGTGAATAACTTGGAAATCTTAGCTCAAACAGCTGCAAAACCTGTTTTCCCAGCACGGAGACCTTGAGTTCTATAATATAAGGCCATAAACATGTTTGTCTGAGTCTTCTATCAAAAGTTACAGCTATTTCTATGAAGTTGTACAAAAACGCTTTCTTTCGCCAAGACAGTGCGTTTCTCACTGTTACATGCATTTGAATGGGGAACTCGACCGAAACAAAGTATAGGTTTTCATTATGTGAATAACTTGGAAATCTTAGCTCAAACAGCTGCAAAACCTGTTTTCCCAGCACGGGGACCTTGAGTTCTATAATATAAGGCCATAAACATGTTTGTCTGAGTCTTCTATCAAAAGTTACAGCTATTTCTATGAAGTTGTACAAAAACGCTTTCTTTCGCCAAGACAGTGCGTTTCTCACTGTTACATGCATTTGAATGGGGAACTCGACCGAAACAAAGTATAGGTTTTCATTATGTGAATAACTTGGAAATCTTAGCTCAAACAGCTGCAAAACCTGTTTTCCCAGCACGGAGACCTTGAGTTCTATAATATAAGGCCATAAACATGTTTGTCTGAGTCTTCTATCAAAAGTTACAGCTATTTCTATGAAGTTGTACAAAAACGCTTTCTTTCGCCAAGACAGTGCGTTTCTCACTGTTACATGCATTTGAATGGGGAACTCGACCGAAACAAAGTATAGGTTTTCATTATGTGAATAACTTGGAAATCTTAGCTCAAACAGCTGCAAAACCTGTTTTCCCAGCACGGGGACCTTGAGTTCTATAATATAAGGCCATAAACATGTTTGTCTGAGTCTTCTATCAAAAGTTACAGCTATTTCTATGAAGTTGTACAAAAACGCTTTCTTTCGCCAAGACAGTGCGTTTCTCACTGTTACATGCATTTGAATGGGGAACTCGACCGAAACAAAGTATATGTTTTCATTATGTGAATAACTTGGAAATCTTAGCTCAAACAGCTGCAAAACCTGTTTTCCCAGCACGGAGACCTTGAGTTCTATAATATAAGGCCATAAACATGTTTGTCTGAGTCTTCTATCAAAAGTTACAGCTATTTCTATGAAGTTGTACAAAAACGCTTTCTTTCGCCAAGACAGTGCGTTTCTCACTGTTACATGCATTTGAATGGGGAACTCGACCGAAACAAAGTATAGGTTTTCATTATGTGAATAACTTGGAAATCTTAGCTCAAACAGCTGCAAAACCTGTTTTCCCAGCACGGGAACCTTGAGTTCTATAAGATAAAGCCATAAACATGTGTATCCGAGTCTTCTATCAAAAGTTACAGCTATTTCTATGAAGTTGTACAAAAACGCTTTCTTTCGCCAAGACAGTGCGTTTCTCACTGTTACATGCATTTGAATGGGGAACTCGACCGAAACAAAGTATAGGTTTTCATTATGTGAATAACTTGGAAATCTTAGCTCAAACAGCTGCAAAACCTGTTTTCCCAGCACGGGAACCTTGAGTTCTATAAGATAAAGCCATAAACATGTGTATCCGAGTCTTCTATCAAAAGTTACAGCTATTCATATGAAGTTGTACAAAAACGCTTTCTTTCGCCAAGACAGTGCGTTTCTCACTGTTACATGCATTTGAATGGGGAACTCGACCGAAACAAAGTATATGTTTTCATTATGTGAATAACTTGGAAATCTTAGCTCAAACAGCTGCAAAACCTGTTTTCCCAGCACAGAGACCTTGAGTTCTATAATATAAGGCCATAAACATGTTTGTCTGAGTCTTCTATCAAAAGTTACAGCTATTTCTATGAAGTTGTACAAAAACGCTTTCTTTCGCCAAGACAGTGCGTTTCTCACTGTTACATGCATTTGAATGGGGAACTCGACCGAAACAAAGTATATGTTTTCATTATGTGAATAACTTGGAAATCTTAGCTCAAACAGCTGCAAAACCTGTTTTCCCAGCACGGAGACCTTGAGTTCTATAATATAAGGCCATAAACATGTTTGTCTGAGTCTTCTATCAAAAGTTACAGCTATTTCTATGAAGTTGTACAAAAACGCTTTCTTTCGCCAAGACAGTGCGTTTCTCACTGTTACATGCATTTGAATGGGGAACTCGACCGAAACAAAGTATAGGTTTTCATTATGTGAATAACTTGGAAATCTTAGCTCAAACAGCTGCAAAACCTGTTTTCCCAGCACGGGAACCTTGAGTTCTATAAGATAAAGCCATAAACATGTGTATCCGAGTCTTCTATCAAAAGTTACAGCTATTTCTATGAAGTTGTACAAAAACGCTTTCTTTCGCCAAGACAGTGTGTTTCTCACTGTTACATGCATTTGAATGGGGAACTCGACCGAAACAAAGTATATGTTTTCATTATGTGAATAACTTGGAAATCTTAGCTCAAACAGCTGCAAAACCTGTTTGCCCAGCACGGGGACCTTGAGTTCTATAATATAAGGCCATAAACATGTTTGTCTGAGTCTTCTATCAAAAGTTACAGCTATTTCTATGAAGTTGTACAAAAACGCTTTCTTTCGCCAAGACAGTGCGTTTCTCACTGTTACATGCATTTGAATGGGCAACTCGACCGAAACAAAGTATAGGTTTTCATTATGTGAATAACTTGGAAATCTTAGCTCAAACAGCTGCAAAACCTGTTTGCCCAGCACGGGAACCTTGAGTTCTATAAGATAAAGCCATAAACATGTGTATCCGAGTCTTCTATCAAAAGTTACAGCTATTCATATGAAGTTGTACAAAAACGCTTTCTTTCGCCAAGACAGTGCGTTTCTCACTGTTACATGCATTTGAATGGGGAACTCGACCGAAACAAAGTATATGTTTTCATTATGTGAATAACTTGGAAATCTTAGCTCAAACAGCTGCAAAACCTGTTTTCCCAGCACAGAGACCTTGAGTTCTATAATATAAGGCCATAAACATGTTTGTCTGAGTCTTCTATCAAAAGTTACAGCTATTTCTATGAAGTTGTACAAAACCGCTTTCTTTCGCCAAGACAGTGCGTTTCTCACTGTTACATGCATTTGAATGGGGAACTCGACCGAAACAAAGTATATGTTTTCATTATGTGAATAACTTGGAAATCTTAGCTCAAACAGCTGCAAAACCTGTTTTCCCAGCACGGGAACCTTGAGTTCTATAAGATAAAGCCATAAACATGTGTATCCGAGTCTTCTATCAAAAGTTACAGCTATTTCTATGAAGTTGTACAAAAACGCTTTCTTTCGCCAAGACAGTGCGTTTCTCACTGTTACATGCATTTGAATGGGGAACTCGACCGAAACAAAGTATAGGTTTTCATTATGTGAATAACTTGGAAATCTTAGCTCAAACAGCTGCAAAACCTGTTTTCCCAGCACGGAGACCTTGAGTTCTATAATATAAGGCCATAAACATGTTTGTCTGAGTCTTCTATCAAAAGTTACAGCTATTTCTATGAAGTTGTACAAAAACGCTTTCTTTCGCCAAGACAGTGCGTTTCTCACTGTTACATGCATTTGAATGGGGAACTCGACCGAAACAAAGTATAGGTTTTCATTATGTGAATAACTTGGAAATCTTAGCTCAAACAGCTGCAAAACCTGTTTTCCCAGCACGGGGACCTTGAGTTCTATAATATAAGGCCATAAACATGTTTGTCTGAGTCTTCTATCAAAAGTTACAGCTATTTCTATGAAGTTGTACAAAAACGCTTTCTTTCGCCAAGACAGTGCGTTTCTCACTGTTACATGCATTTGAATGGGGAACTCGACCGAAACAAAGTATATGTTTTCATTATGTGAATAACTTGGAAATCTTAGCTCAAACAGCTGCAAAACCTGTTTTCCCAGCACGGAGACCTTGAGTTCTATAATATAAGGCCATAAACATGTTTGTCTGAGTCTTCTATCAAAAGTTACAGCTATTTCTATGAAGTTGTACAAAAACGCTTTCTTTCGCCAAGACAGTGCGTTTCTCACTGTTACATGCATTTGAATGGGGAACTCGACCGAAACAAAGTATAGGTTTTCATTATGTGAATAACTTGGAAATCTTAGCTCAAACAGCTGCAAAACCTGTTTTCCCAGCACGGGAACCTTGAGTTCTATAAGATAAAGCCATAAACATGTGTATCCGAGTCTTCTATCAAAAGTTACAGCTATTTCTATGAAGTTGTACAAAAACGCTTTCTTTCGCCAAGACAGTGCGTTTCTCACTGTTACATGCATTTGAATGGGGAACTCGACCGAAACAAAGTATAGGTTTTCATTATGTGAATAACTTGGAAATCTTAGCTCAAACAGCTGCAAAACCTGTTTTCCCAGCACGGGAACCTTGAGTTCTATAAGATAAAGCCATAAACATGTGTATCCGAGTCTTCTATCAAAAGTTACAGCTATTCATATGAAGTTGTACAAAAACGCTTTCTTTCGCCAAGACAGTGCGTTTCTCACTGTTACATGCATTTGAATGGGGAACTCGACCGAAACAAAGTATATGTTTTCATTATGTGAATAACTTGGAAATCTTAGCTCAAACAGCTGCAAAACCTGTTTTCCCAGCACAGAGACCTTGAGTTCTATAATATAAGGCCATAAACATGTTTGTCTGAGTCTTCTATCAAAAGTTACAGCTATTTCTATGAAGTTGTACAAAAACGCTTTCTTTCGCCAAGACAGTGCGTTTCTCACTGTTACATGCATTTGAATGGGGAACTCGACCGAAACAAAGTATATGTTTTCATTATGTGAATAACTTGGAAATCTTAGCTCAAACAGCTGCAAAACCTGTTTTCCCAGCACGGAGACCTTGAGTTCTATAATATAAGGCCATAAACATGTTTGTCTGAGTCTTCTATCAAAAGTTACAGCTATTTCTATGAAGTTGTACAAAAACGCTTTCTTTCGCCAAGACAGTGCGTTTCTCACTGTTACATGCATTTGAATGGGGAACTCGACCGAAACAAAGTATAGGTTTTCATTATGTGAATAACTTGGAAATCTTAGCTCAAACAGCTGCAAAACCTGTTTTCCCAGCACGGGAACCTTGAGTTCTATAAGATAAAGCCATAAACATGTGTATCCGAGTCTTCTATCAAAAGTTACAGCTATTTCTATGAAGTTGTACAAAAACGCTTTCTTTCGCCAAGACAGTGTGTTTCTCACTGTTACATGCATTTGAATGGGGAACTCGACCGAAACAAAGTATATGTTTTCATTATGTGAATAACTTGGAAATCTTAGCTCAAACAGCTGCAAAACCTGTTTGCCCAGCACGGGGACCTTGAGTTCTATAATATAAGGCCATAAACATGTTTGTCTGAGTCTTCTATCAAAAGTTACAGCTATTTCTATGAAGTTGTACAAAAACGCTTTCTTTCGCCAAGACAGTGCGTTTCTCACTGTTACATGCATTTGAATGGGCAACTCGACCGAAACAAAGTATAGGTTTTCATTATGTGAATAACTTGGAAATCTTAGCTCAAACAGCTGCAAAACCTGTTTGCCCAGCACGGGAACCTTGAGTTCTATAAGATAAAGCCATAAACATGTGTATCCGAGTCTTCTATCAAAAGTTACAGCTATTCATATGAAGTTGTACAAAAACGCTTTCTTTCGCCAAGACAGTGCGTTTCTCACTGTTACATGCATTTGAATGGGGAACTCGACCGAAACAAAGTATATGTTTTCATTATGTGAATAACTTGGAAATCTTAGCTCAAACAGCTGCAAAACCTGTTTTCCCAGCACAGAGACCTTGAGTTCTATAATATAAGGCCATAAACATGTTTGTCTGAGTCTTCTATCAAAAGTTACAGCTATTTCTATGAAGTTGTACAAAACCGCTTTCTTTCGCCAAGACAGTGCGTTTCTCACTGTTACATGCATTTGAATGGGGAACTCGACCGAAACAAAGTATATGTTTTCATTATGTGAATAACTTGGAAATCTTAGCTCAAACAGCTGCAAAACCTGTTTTCCCAGCACGGGAACCTTGAGTTCTATAAGATAAAGCCATAAACATGTGTATCCGAGTCTTCTATCAAAAGTTACAGCTATTTCTATGAAGTTGTACAAAAACGCTTTCTTTCGCCAAGACAGTGCGTTTCTCACTGTTACATGCATTTGAATGGGCAACTCGACCGAAACAAAGTATAGGTTTTCATTATGTGAATAACTTGGAAATCTTAGCTCAAACAGCTGCAAAACCTGTTTGCCCAGCACGGGGACCTTGAGTTCTATAATATAAGGCCATAAACATGTTTGTCTGAGTCTTCTATCAAAAGTTACAGCTATTTCTATGAAGTTGTACAAAAACGCTTTCTTTCGCCAAGACAGTGCGTTTCTCACTGTTACATGCATTTGAATGGGGAACTCGACCGAAACAAAGTATATGTTTTCATTATGTGAATAACTTGGAAATCTTAGCTCAAACAGCTGCAAAACCTGTTTTCCCAGCACGGAGACCTTGAGTTCTATAATATAAGGCCATAAACATGTTTGTCTGAGTCTTCTATCAAAAGTTACAGCTATTTCTATGAAGTTGTACAAAAACGCTTTCTTTCGCCAAGACAGTGCGTTTCTCACTGTTACATGCATTTGAATGGGGAACTCGACCGAAACAAAGTATAGGTTTTCATTATGTGAATAACTTGGAAATCTTAGCTCAAACAGCTGCAAAACCTGTTTTCCCAGCACGGGAACCTTGAGTTCTATAAGATAAAGCCATAAACATGTGTATCCGAGTCTTCTATCAAAAGTTACAGCTATTTCTATGAAGTTGTACAAAAACGCTTTCTTTCGCCAAGACAGTGCGTTTCTCACTGTTACATGCATTTGAATGGGGAACTCGACCGAAACAAAGTATAGGTTTTCATTATGTGAATAACTTGGAAATCTTAGCTCAAACAGCTGCAAAACCTGTTTTCCCAGCACGGGAACCTTGAGTTCTATAAGATAAAGCCATAAACATGTGTATCCGAGTCTTCTATCAAAAGTTACAGCTATTCATATGAAGTTGTACAAAAACGCTTTCTTTCGCCAAGACAGTGCGTTTCTCACTGTTACATGCATTTGAATGGGGAACTCGACCGAAACAAAGTATATGTTTTCATTATGTGAATAACTTGGAAATCTTAGCTCAAACAGCTGCAAAACCTGTTTTCCCAGCACAGAGACCTTGAGTTCTATAATATAAGGCCATAAACATGTTTGTCTGAGTCTTCTATCAAAAGTTACAGCTATTTCTATGAAGTTGTACAAAAACGCTTTCTTTCGCCAAGACAGTGCGTTTCTCACTGTTACATGCATTTGAATGGGGAACTCGACCGAAACAAAGTATATGTTTTCATTATGTGAATAACTTGGAAATCTTAGCTCAAACAGCTGCAAAACCTGTTTTCCCAGCACGGAGACCTTGAGTTCTATAATATAAGGCCATAAACATGTTTGTCTGAGTCTTCTATCAAAAGTTACAGCTATTTCTATGAAGTTGTACAAAAACGCTTTCTTTCGCCAAGACAGTGCGTTTCTCACTGTTACATGCATTTGAATGGGGAACTCGACCGAAACAAAGTATAGGTTTTCATTATGTGAATAACTTGGAAATCTTAGCTCAAACAGCTGCAAAACCTGTTTTCCCAGCACGGGAACCTTGAGTTCTATAAGATAAAGCCATAAACATGTGTATCCGAGTCTTCTATCAAAAGTTACAGCTATTTCTATGAAGTTGTACAAAAACGCTTTCTTTCGCCAAGACAGTGTGTTTCTCACTGTTACATGCATTTGAATGGGGAACTCGACCGAAACAAAGTATATGTTTTCATTATGTGAATAACTTGGAAATCTTAGCTCAAACAGCTGCAAAACCTGTTTGCCCAGCACGGGGACCTTGAGTTCTATAATATAAGGCCATAAACATGTTTGTCTGAGTCTTCTATCAAAAGTTACAGCTATTTCTATGAAGTTGTACAAAAACGCTTTCTTTCGCCAAGACAGTGCGTTTCTCACTGTTACATGCATTTGAATGGGCAACTCGACCGAAACAAAGTATAGGTTTTCATTATGTGAATAACTTGGAAATCTTAGCTCAAACAGCTGCAAAACCTGTTTGCCCAGCACGGGAACCTTGAGTTCTATAAGATAAAGCCATAAACATGTGTATCCGAGTCTTCTATCAAAAGTTACAGCTATTCATATGAAGTTGTACAAAAACGCTTTCTTTCGCCAAGACAGTGCGTTTCTCACTGTTACATGCATTTGAATGGGGAACTCGACCGAAACAAAGTATATGTTTTCATTATGTGAATAACTTGGAAATCTTAGCTCAAACAGCTGCAAAACCTGTTTTCCCAGCACAGAGACCTTGAGTTCTATAATATAAGGCCATAAACATGTTTGTCTGAGTCTTCTATCAAAAGTTACAGCTATTTCTATGAAGTTGTACAAAACCGCTTTCTTTCGCCAAGACAGTGCGTTTCTCACTGTTACATGCATTTGAATGGGGAACTCGACCGAAACAAAGTATATGTTTTCATTATGTGAATAACTTGGAAATCTTAGCTCAAACAGCTGCAAAACCTGTTTTCCCAGCACGGGAACCTTGAGTTCTATAAGATAAAGCCATAAACATGTGTATCCGAGTCTTCTATCAAAAGTTACAGCTATTTCTATGAAGTTGTACAAAAACGCTTTCTTTCGCCAAGACAGTGCGTTTCTCACTGTTACATGCATTTGAATGGGCAACTCGACCGAAACAAAGTATAGGTTTTCATTATGTGAATAACTTGGAAATCTTAGCTCAAACAGCTGCAAAACCTGTTTGCCCAGCACGGGGACCTTGAGTTCTATAATATAAGGCCATAAACATGTTTGTCTGAGTCTTCTATCAAAAGTTACAGCTATTTCTATGAAGTTGTACAAAAACGCTTTCAGTTCGCCAAGACAGTGCGTTTCTCACTGTTACATGCATTTGAATGGGGAACTCCACCGAAACAAAGTACAAGTTTTCATTATGTGAATAACTTGGAAATCTTAGCTCAAACAGCTGCAAAACCTGTTTTCCCAGCACGGAGACCTTGAGTTCTATAATATAAGGCCATAAACATGTTTGTCTGAGTCTTCTATCAAAAGTTACAGCTATTTCTATGAAGTTGTACAAAAACGCTTTCTTTCGCCAAGACAGTGCGTTTCTCACTGTTACATGCATTTGAATGGGGAACTCGACCGAAACAAAGTATAGGTTTTCATTATGTGAATAACTTGGAAATCTTAGCTCAAACAGCTGCAAAACCTGTTTGCCCAGCACGGGGACCTTGAGTTCTATAATATAAGGCCATAAACATGTTTGTCTGAGTCTTCTATCAAAAGTTACAGCTATTTCTATGAAGTTGTACAAAAACGCTTTCTTTCGCCAAGACAGTGCGTTTCTCACTGTTACATGCATTTGAATGGGCAACTCGACCGAAACAAAGTATAGGTTTTCATTATGTGAATAACTTGGAAATCTTAGCTCAAACAGCTGCAAAACCTGTTTTCCCAGCACGGGAACCTTGAGTTCTATAAGATAAAGCCATAAACATGTGTATCCGAGTCTTCTATCAAAAGTTACAGCTATTCATATGAAGTTGTACAAAAACGCTTTCTTTCGCCAAGACAGTGCGTTTCTCACTGTTACATGCATTTGAATGGGGAACTCGACCGAAACAAAGTATATGTTTTCATTATGTGAATAACTTGGAAATCTTAGCTCAAACAGCTGCAAAACCTGTTTTCCCAGCACGGAGACCTTGAGTTCTATAATATAAGGCCATAAACATGTTTGTCTGAGTCTTCTATCAAAAGTTACAGCTATTTCTATGAAGTTGTACAAAAACGCTTTCTTTCGCCAAGACAGTGCGTTTCTCACTGTTACATGCATTTGAATGGGGAACTCCACCGAAACAAAGTATATGTTTTCATTATGTGAATAACTTGGAAATCTTAGCTCAAACAGCTGCAAAACCTGTTTTCCCAGCACGGAGACCTTGAGTTCTATAATATAAGGCCATAAACATGTTTGTCTGAGTCTTCTATCAAAAGTTACAGCTATTTCTATGAAGTTGTACAAAAACGCTTTCTTTCGCCAAGACAGTGCGTTTCTCACTGTTACATACATTTGAATGGGGAACTCGACCGAAACAAAGTATATGTTTTCATTATGTGAATAACTTGGAAATCTTAGCTCAAACAGCTGCAAAACCTGTTTTCCCAGCACGGAGACCTTGAGTTCTATAATATAAGGCCATAAACATGTTTGTCTGAGTCTTCTATCAAAAGTTACAGCTATTTCTATGAAGTTGTACAAAAATGCTTTCTTTCGCCAAGACAGTGCGTTTCTCACTGTTACATGCATTTGAATGGGGAACTCGACCGAAACAAAGTATAGGTTTTCATTATGTGAATAACTTGGAAATCTTAGCTCAAACAGCTGCAAAACCTGTTTTCCCAGCACGGAGACCTTGAGTTCTATAATATAAGGCCATAAACATGTTTGTCTGAGTCTTCTATCAAAAGTTACAGCTATTTCTATGAAGTTGTACAAAAACGCTTTCTTTCGCCAAGACAGTGCGTTTCTCACTGTTACATGCATTTGAATGGGGAACTCGACCGAAACAAAGTATATGTTTTCATTATGTGAATAACTTGGAAATCTTAGCTCAAACAGCTGCAAAACCTGTTTTCCCAGCACGGAGACCTTGAGTTCTATAATATAAGGCCATAAACATGTTTGTCTGAGTCTTCTATCAAAAGTTACAGCTATTTCTATGAAGTTGTACAAAAACGCTTTCTTTCGCCAAGACAGTGCGTTTCTCACTGTTACATGCATTTGAATGGGGAACTCCACCGAAACAAAGTATATGTTTTCATTATGTGAATAACTTGGAAATCTTAGCTCAAACAGCTGCAAAACCTGTTTTCCCAGCACGGAGACCTTGAGTTCTATAAGATAAAGCCATAAACATGTGTATCCGAGTCTTCTATCAAAAGTTACAGCTATTCATATGAAGTTGTACAAAAACGCTTTCTTTCGCCAAGACAGTGCGTTTCTCACTGTTACATGCATTTGAATGGGGAACTCGACCGAAACAAAGTATATGTTTTCATTATGTGAATAACTTGGAAATCTTAGCTCAAACAGCTGCAAAACCTGTTTTCCCAGCACGGAGACCTTGAGTTCTATAATATAAGGCCATAAACATGTTTGTCTGAGTCTTCTATCAAAAGTTACAGCTATTTCTATGAAGTTGTACAAAAACGCTTTCTTTCGCCAAGACAGTGCGTTTCTCACTGTTACATGCATTTGAATGGGGAACTCCACCGAAACAAAGTATATGTTTTCATTATGTGAATAACTTGGAAATCTTAGCTCAAACAGCTGCAAAACCTGTTTTCCCAGCACGGAGACCTTGAGTTCTATAATATAAGGCCATAAACATGTTTGTCTGAGTCTTCTATCAAAAGTTACAGCTATTTCTATGAAGTTGTACAAAAACGCTTTCTTTCGCCAAGACAGTGCGTTTCTCACTGTTACATGCATTTGAATGGGGAACTCGACCGAAACAAAGTATAGGTTTTCATTATGTGAATAACTTGGAAATCTTAGCTCAAACAGCTGCAAAACCTGTTTTCCCAGCACGGGGACCTTGAGTTCTATAATATAAGGCCATAAACATGTTTGTCTGAGTCTTCTATCAAAAGTTACAGCTATTTCTATGAAGTTGTACAAAAACGCTTTCTTTCGCCAAGACAGTGCGTTTCTCACTGTTACATGCATTTGAATGGGGAACTCGACCGAAACAAAGTATATGTTTTCATTATGTGAATAACTTGGAAATCTTAGCTCAAACAGCTGCAAAACCTGTTTTCCCAGCACGGAGACCTTGAGTTCTATAATATAAGGCCATAAACATGTTTGTCTGAGTCTTCTATCAAAAGTTACAGCTATTTCTATGAAGTTGTACAAAAACGCTTTCTTTCGCCAAGACAGTGCGTTTCTCACTGTTACATGCATTTGAATGGGGAACTCGACCGAAACAAAGTATAGGTTTTCATTATGTGAATAACTTGGAAATCTTAGCTCAAACAGCTGCAAAACCTGTTTTCCCAGCACGGGGACCTTGAGTTCTATAATATAAGGCCATAAACATGTTTGTCTGAGTCTTCTATCAAAAGTTACAGCTATTTCTATGAAGTTGTACAAAAACGCTTTCTTTCGCCAAGACAGTGCGTTTCTCACTGTTACATGCATTTGAATGGGGAACTCGACCGAAACAAAGTATAGGTTTTCATTATGTGAATAACTTGGAAATCTTAGCTCAAACAGCTGCAAAACCTGTTTTCCCAGCACGGGAACCTTGAGTTCTATAAGATAAAGCCATAAACATGTGTATCCGAGTCTTCTATCAAAAGTTACAGCTATTTCTATGAAGTTGTACAAAAACGCTTTCTTTCGCCAAGACAGTGTGTTTCTCACTGTTACATGCATTTGAATGGGGAACTCGACCACAACAAAGTATATGTTTTCATTATGTGAATAACTTGGAAATCTTAGCTCAAACAGCTGCAAAACCTGTTTTCCCAGCACAGAGACCTTGAGTTCTATAATATAAGGCCATAAACATGTTTGTCTGAGTCTTCTATCAAAAGTTACAGCTATTTCTATGAAGTTGTACAAAAACGCTTTCTTTCGCCAAGACAGTGCGTTTCTCACTGTTACATGCATTTGAATGGGGAACTCGACCGAAACAAAGTATATGTTTTCATTATGTGAATAACTTGGAAATCTTAGCTCAAACAGCTGCAAAACCTGTTTTCCCAGCACGGAGACCTTGAGTTCTATAATATAAGGCCATAAACATGTTTGTCTGAGTCTTCTATCAAAAGTTACAGCTATTTCTATGAAGTTGTACAAAAACGCTTTCTTTCGCCAAGACAGTGCGTTTCTCACTGTTACATGCATTTGAATGGGGAACTCGACCGAAACAAAGTATAGGTTTTCATTATGTGAATAACTTGGAAATCTTAGCTCAAACAGCTGCAAAACCTGTTTTCCCAGCACGGGAACCTTGAGTTCTATAAGATAAAGCCATAAACATGTGTATCCGAGTCTTCTATCAAAAGTTACAGCTATTTCTATGAAGTTGTACAAAAACGCTTTCTTTCGCCAAGACAGTGCGTTTCTCACTGTTACATGCATTTGAATGGGCAACTCGACCGAAACAAAGTATAGGTTTTCATTATGTGAATAACTTGGAAATCTTAGCTCAAACAGCTGCAAAACCTGTTTTCCCAGCACGGGAACCTTGAGTTCTATAAGATAAAGCCATAAACATGTGTATCCGAGTCTTCTATCAAAAGTTACAGCTATTCATATGAAGTTGTACAAAAACGCTTTCTTTCGCCAAGACAGTGCGTTTCTCACTGTTACATGCATTTGAATGGGGAACTCGACCGAAACAAAGTATATGTTTTCATTATGTGAATAACTTGGAAATCTTAGCTCAAACAGCTGCAAAACCTGTTTTCCCAGCACAGAGACCTTGAGTTCTATAATATAAGGCCATAAACATGTTTGTCTGAGTCTTCTATCAAAAGTTACAGCTATTTCTATGAAGTTGTACAAAAACGCTTTCTTTCGCCAAGACAGTGCGTTTCTCACTGTTACATGCATTTGAATGGGGAACTCGACCGAAACAAAGTATAGGTTTTCATTATGTGAATAACTTGGAAATCTTAGCTCAAACAGCTGCAAAACCTGTTTTCCCAGCACGGGAACCTTGAGTTCTATAAGATAAAGCCATAAACATGTGTATCCGAGTCTTCTATCAAAAGTTACAGCTATTTCTATGAAGTTGTACAAAAACGCTTTCTTTCGCCAAGACAGTGTGTTTCTCACTGTTACATGCATTTGAATGGGGAACTCGACCGAAACAAAGTATATGTTTTCATTATGTGAATAACTTGGAAATCTTAGCTCAAACAGCTGCAAAACCTGTTTGCCCAGCACGGGGACCTTGAGTTCTATAATATAAGGCCATAAACATGTTTGTCTGAGTCTTCTATCAAAAGTTACAGCTATTTCTATGAAGTTGTACAAAAACGCTTTCTTTCGCCAAGACAGTGCGTTTCTCACTGTTACATGCATTTGAATGGGCAACTCGACCGAAACAAAGTATAGGTTTTCATTATGTGAATAACTTGGAAATCTTAGCTCAAACAGCTGCAAAACCTGTTTGCCCAGCACGGGAACCTTGAGTTCTATAAGATAAAGCCATAAACATGTGTATCCGAGTTTTCTATCAAAAGTTACAGCTATTCATATGAAGTTGTACAAAAACGCTTTCTTTCGCCAAGACAGTGCGTTTCTCACTGTTACATGCATTTGAATGGGGAACTCGACCGAAACAAAGTATATGTTTTCATTATGTGAATAACTTGGAAATCTTAGCTCAAACAGCTGCAAAACCTGTTTTCCCAGCACAGAGACCTTGAGTTCTATAATATAAGGCCATAAACATGTTTGTCTGAGTCTTCTATCAAAAGTTACAGCTATTTCTATGAAGTTGTACAAAAACGCTTTCTTTCGCCAAGACAGTGCGTTTCTCACTGTTACATGCATTTGAATGGGGAACTCGACCGAAACAAAGTATATGTTTTCATTATGTGAATAACTTGGAAATCTTAGCTCAAACAGCTGCAAAACCTGTTTTCCCAGCACGGGAACCTTGAGTTCTATAAGATAAAGCCATAAACATGTGTATCCGAGTCTTCTATCAAAAGTTACAGCTATTCATATGAAGTTGTACAAAAACGCTTTCTTTCGCCAAGACAGTGCGTTTCTCACTGTTACATGCATTTGAATGGGCAACTCGACCGAAACAAAGTATAGGTTTTCATTATGTGAATAACTTGGAAATCTTAGCTCAAACAGCTGCAAAACCTGTTTGCCCAGCACGGGGACCTTGAGTTCTATAATATAAGGCCATAAACATGTTTGTCTGAGTCTTCTATCAAAAGTTACAGCTATTTCTATGAAGTTGTACAAAAACGCTTTCTTTCGCCAAGACAGTGCGTTTCTCACTGTTACATGCATTTGAATGGGCAACTCGACCGAAACAAAGTATAGGTTTTCATTATGTGAATAACTTGGAAATCTTAGCTCAAACAGCTGCAAAACCTGTTTGCCCAGCACGGGGACCTTGAGTTCTATAATATAAGGCCATAAACATGTTTGTCTGAGTCTTCTATCAAAAGTTACAGCTATTTCTATGAAGTTGTACAAAAACGCTTTCAGTTCGCCAAGACAGTGCGTTTCTCACTGTTACATGCATTTGAATGGGGAACTCCACCGAAACAAAGTACAAGTTTTCATTATGTGAATAACTTGGAAATCTTAGCTCAAACAGCTGCAAAACCTGTTTTCCCAGCACGGAGACCTTGAGTTCTATAATATAAGGCCATAAACATGTTTGTCTGAGTCTTCTATCAAAAGTTACAGCTATTTCTATGAAGTTGTACAAAAACGCTTTCTTTCGCCAAGACAGTGCGTTTCTCACTGTTACATGCATTTGAATGGGGAACTCGACCGAAACAAAGTATAGGTTTTCATTATGTGAATAACTTGGAAATCTTAGCTCAAACAGCTGCAAAACCTGTTTGCCCAGCACGGGGACCTTGAGTTCTATAATATAAGGCCATAAACATGTTTGTCTGAGTCTTCTATCAAAAGTTACAGCTATTTCTATGAAGTTGTACAAAAACGCTTTCTTTCGCCAAGACAGTGCGTTTCTCACTGTTACATGCATTTGAATGGGCAACTCGACCGAAACAAAGTATAGGTTTTCATTATGTGAATAACTTGGAAATCTTAGCTCAAACAGCTGCAAAACCTGTTTTCCCAGCACGGGAACCTTGAGTTCTATAAGATAAAGCCATAAACATGTGTATCCGAGTCTTCTATCAAAAGTTACAGCTATTCATATGAAGTTGTACAAAAACGCTTTCTTTCGCCAAGACAGTGCGTTTCTCACTGTTACATGCATTTGAATGGGGAACTCGACCGAAACAAAGTATATGTTTTCATTATGTGAATAACTTGGAAATCTTAGCTCAAACAGCTGCAAAACCTGTTTTCCCAGCACGGAGACCTTGAGTTCTATAATATAAGGCCATAAACATGTTTGTCTGAGTCTTCTATCAAAAGTTACAGCTATTTCTATGAAGTTGTACAAAAACGCTTTCTTTCGCCAAGACAGTGCGTTTCTCACTGTTACATGCATTTGAATGGGGAACTCGACCGAAACAAAGTATAGGTTTTCATTATGTGAATAACTTGGAAATCTTAGCTCAAACAGCTGCAAAACCTGTTTTCCCAGCACGGAGACCTTGAGTTCTATAATATAAGGCCATAAACATGTTTGTCTGAGTCTTCTATCAAAAGTTACAGCTATTTCTATGAAGTTGTACAAAAACGCTTTCTTTCGCCAAGACAGTGCGTTTCTCACTGTTACATGCATTTGAATGGGGAACTCCACCGAAACAAAGTATATGTTTTCATTATGTGAATAACTTGGAAATCTTAGCTCAAACAGCTGCAAAACCTGTTTTCCCAGCACGGAGACCTTGAGTTCTATAAGATAAAGCCATAAACATGTGTATCCGAGTCTTCTATCAAAAGTTACAGCTATTCATATGAAGTTGTACAAAAACGCTTTCTTTCGCCAAGACAGTGCGTTTCTCACTGTTACATGCATTTGAATGGGGAACTCGACCGAAACAAAGTATAGGTTTTCATTATGTGAATAACTTGGAAATCTTAGCTCAAACAGCTGCAAAACCTGTTTTCCCAGCACGGAGACCTTGAGTTCTATAATATAAGGCCATAAACATGTTTGTCTGAGTCTTCTATCAAAAGTTACAGCTATTTCTATGAAGTTGTACAAAAACGCTTTCTTTCGCCAAGACAGTGCGTTTCTCACTGTTACATGCATTTGAATGGGGAACTCCACCGAAACAAAGTATATGTTTTCATTATGTGAATAACTTGGAAATCTTAGCTCAAACAGCTGCAAAACCTGTTTTCCCAGCACGGAGACCTTGAGTTCTATAATATAAGGCCATAAACATGTTTGTCTGAGTCTTCTATCAAAAGTTACAGCTATTTCTATGAAGTTGTACAAAAACGCTTTCTTTCGCCAAGACAGTGCGTTTCTCACTGTTACATGCATTTGAATGGGGAACTCGACCGAAACAAAGTATAGGTTTTCATTATGTGAATAACTTGGAAATCTTAGCTCAAACAGCTGCAAAACCTGTTTTCCCAGCACGGGGACCTTGAGTTCTATAATATAAGGCCATAAACATGTTTGTCTGAGTCTTCTATCAAAAGTTACAGCTATTTCTATGAAGTTGTACAAAAACGCTTTCTTTCGCCAAGACAGTGCGTTTCTCACTGTTACATGCATTTGAATGGGGAACTCGACCGAAACAAAGTATAGGTTTTCATTATGTGAATAACTTGGAAATCTTAGCTCAAACAGCTGCAAAACCTGTTTTCCCAGCACGGAGACCTTGAGTTCTATAATATAAGGCCATAAACATGTTTGTCTGAGTCTTCTATCAAAAGTTACAGCTATTTCTATGAAGTTGTACAAAAACGCTTTCTTTCGCCAAGACAGTGCGTTTCTCACTGTTACATGCATTTGAATGGGGAACTCGACCGAAACAAAGTATAGGTTTTCATTATGTGAATAACTTGGAAATCTTAGCTCAAACAGCTGCAAAACCTGTTTTCCCAGCACGGGGACCTTGAGTTCTATAATATAAGGCCATAAACATGTTTGTCTGAGTCTTCTATCAAAAGTTACAGCTATTTCTATGAAGTTGTACAAAAACGCTTTCTTTCGCCAAGACAGTGCGTTTCTCACTGTTACATGCATTTGAATGGGGAACTCGACCGAAACAAAGTATAGGTTTTCATTATGTGAATAACTTGGAAATCTTAGCTCAAACAGCTGCAAAACCTGTTTTCCCAGCACGGGAACCTTGAGTTCTATAAGATAAAGCCATAAACATGTGTATCCGAGTCTTCTATCAAAAGTTACAGCTATTTCTATGAAGTTGTACAAAAACGCTTTCTTTCGCCAAGACAGTGTGTTTCTCACTGTTACATGCATTTGAATGGGGAACTCGACCGAAACAAAGTATATGTTTTCATTATGTGAATAACTTGGAAATCTTAGCTCAAACAGCTGCAAAACCTGTTTGCCCAGCACGGGAACCTTGAGTTCTATAAGATAAAGCCATAAACATGTGTATCCGAGTCTTCTATCAAAAGTTACAGCTATTTCTATGAAGTTGTACAAAAACGCTTTCTTTCGCCAAGACAGTGCGTTTCTCACTGTTACATGCATTTGAATGGGCAACTCGACCGAAACAAAGTATAGGTTTTCATTATGTGAATAACTTGGAAATCTTAGCTCAAACAGCTGCAAAACCTGTTTTCCCAGCACGGGAACCTTGAGTTCTATAAGATAAAGCCATAAACATGTGTATCCGAGTCTTCTATCAAAAGTTACAGCTATTCATATGAAGTTGTACAAAAACGCTTTCTTTCGCCAAGACAGTGCGTTTCTCACTGTTACATGCATTTGAATGGGGAACTCGACCGAAACAAAGTATATGTTTTCATTATGTGAATAACTTGGAAATCTTAGCTCAAACAGCTGCAAAACCTGTTTTCCCAGCACAGAGACCTTGAGTTCTATAATATAAGGCCATAAACATGTTTGTCTGAGTCTTCTATCAAAAGTTACAGCTATTTCTATGAAGTTGTACAAAAACGCTTTCTTTCGCCAAGACAGTGCGTTTCTCACTGTTACATGCATTTGAATGGGGAACTCGACCGAAACAAAGTATATGTTTTCATTATGTGAATAACTTGGAAATCTTAGCTCAAACAGCTGCAAAACCTGTTTTCCCAGCACGGAGACCTTGAGTTCTATAATATAAGGCCATAAACATGTTTGTCTGAGTCTTCTATCAAAAGTTACAGCTATTTCTATGAAGTTGTACAAAAACGCTTTCTTTCGCCAAGACAGTGCGTTTCTCACTGTTACATGCATTTGAATGGGGAACTCGACCGAAACAAAGTATAGGTTTTCATTATGTGAATAACTTGGAAATCTTAGCTCAAACAGCTGCAAAACCTGTTTTCCCAGCACGGGAACCTTGAGTTCTATAAGATAAAGCCATAAACATGTGTATCCGAGTCTTCTATCAAAAGTTACAGCTATTTCTATGAAGTTGTACAAAAACGCTTTCTTTCGCCAAGACAGTGTGTTTCTCACTGTTACATGCATTTGAATGGGGAACTCGACCGAAACAAAGTATATGTTTTCATTATGTGAATAACTTGGAAATCTTAGCTCAAACAGCTGCAAAACCTGTTTGCCCAGCACGGGGACCTTGAGTTCTATAATATAAGGCCATAAACATGTTTGTCTGAGTCTTCTATCAAAAGTTACAGCTATTTCTATGAAGTTGTACAAAAACGCTTTCTTTCGCCAAGACAGTGCGTTTCTCACTGTTACATGCATTTGAATGGGCAACTCGACCGAAACAAAGTATAGGTTTTCATTATGTGAATAACTTGGAAATCTTAGCTCAAACAGCTGCAAAACCTGTTTGCCCAGCACGGGAACCTTGAGTTCTATAAGATAAAGCCATAAACATGTGTATCCGAGTCTTCTATCAAAAGTTACAGCTATTCATATGAAGTTGTACAAAAACGCTTTCTTTCGCCAAGACAGTGCGTTTCTCACTGTTACATGCATTTGAATGGGGAACTCGACCGAAACAAAGTATATGTTTTCATTATGTGAATAACTTGGAAATCTTAGCTCAAACAGCTGCAAAACCTGTTTTCCCAGCACAGAGACCTTGAGTTCTATAATATAAGGCCATAAACATGTTTGTCTGAGTCTTCTATCAAAAGTTACAGCTATTTCTATGAAGTTGTACAAAAACGCTTTCTTTCGCCAAGACAGTGCGTTTCTCACTGTTACATGCATTTGAATGGGGAACTCGACCGAAACAAAGTATATGTTTTCATTATGTGAATAACTTGGAAATCTTAGCTCAAACAGCTGCAAAACCTGTTTTCCCAGCACAGAGACCTTGAGTTCTATAATATAAGGCCATAAACATGTTTGTCTGAGTCTTCTATCAAAAGTTACAGCTATTTCTATGAAGTTGTACAAAAACGCTTTCTTTCGCCAAGACAGTGCGTTTCTCACTGTTACATGCATTTGAATGGGCAACTCGACCGAAACAAAGTATAGGTTTTCATTATGTGAATAACTTGGAAATCTTAGCTCAAACAGCTGCAAAACCTGTTTTCCCAGCACGGGAACCTTGAGTTCTATAAGATAAAGCCATAAACATGTGTATCCGAGTCTTCTATCAAAAGTTACAGCTATTCATATGAAGTTGTACAAAAACGCTTTCTTTCGCCAAGACAGTGCGTTTCTCACTGTTACATGCATTTGAATGGGGAACTCGACCGAAACAAAGTATATGTTTTCATTATGTGAATAACTTGGAAATCTTAGCTCAAACAGCTGCAAAACCTGTTTTCCCAGCACAGAGACCTTGAGTTCTATAATATAAGGCCATAAACATGTTTGTCTGAGTCTTCTATCAAAAGTTACAGCTATTTCTATGAAGTTGTACAAAAACGCTTTCTTTCGCCAAGACAGTGCGTTTCTCACTGTTACATGCATTTGAATGGGGAACTCGACCGAAACAAAGTATATGTTTTCATTATGTGAATAACTTGGAAATCTTAGCTCAAACAGCTGCAAAACCTGTTTTCCCAGCACGGAGACCTTGAGTTCTATAATATAAGGCCATAAACATGTTTGTCTGAGTCTTCTATCAAAAGTTACAGCTATTTCTATGAAGTTGTACAAAAACGCTTTCTTTCGCCAAGACAGTGCGTTTCTCACTGTTACATGCATTTGAATGGGCAACTCGACCGAAACAAAGTATAGGTTTTCATTATGTGAATAACTTGGAAATCTTAGCTCAAACAGCTGCAAAACCTGTTTGCCCAGCACGGGAACCTTGAGTTCTATAAGATAAAGCCATAAACATGTGTATCCGAGTCTTCTATCAAAAGTTACAGCTATTCATATGAAGTTGTACAAAAACGCTTTCTTTCGCCAAGACAGTGCGTTTCTCACTGTTACATGCATTTGAATGGGCAACTCGACCGAAACAAAGTATAGGTTTTCATTATGTGAATAACTTGGAAATCTTAGCTCAAACAGCTGCAAAACCTGTTTTCCCAGCACGGAGACCTTGAGTTCTATAATATAAGGCCATAAACATGTTTGTCTGAGTCTTCTATCAAAAGTTACAGCTATTTCTATGAAGTTGTACAAAAACGCTTTCTTTCGCCAAGACAGTGCGTTTCTCACTGTTACATGCATTTGAATGGGGAACTCGACCGAAACAAAGTATAGGTTTTCATTATGTGAATAACTTGGAAATCTTAGCTCAAACAGCTGCAAAACCTGTTTTCCCAGCACGGGAACCTTGAGTTCTATAAGATAAAGCCATAAACATGTGTATCCGAGTCTTCTATCAAAAGTTACAGCTATTTCTATGAAGTTGTACAAAAACGCTTTCTTTCGCCAAGACAGTGCGTTTCTCACTGTTACATGCATTTGAATGGGGAACTCGACCGAAACAAAGTATAGGTTTTCATTATGTGAATAACTTGGAAATCTTAGCTCAAACAGCTGCAAAACCTGTTTTCCCAGCACGGGAACCTTGAGTTCTATAAGATAAAGCCATAAACATGTGTATCCGAGTCTTCTATCAAAAGTTACAGCTATTCATATGAAGTTGTACAAAAACGCTTTCTTTCGCCAAGACAGTGCGTTTCTCACTGTTACATGCATTTGAATGGGGAACTCGACCGAAACAAAGTATATGTTTTCATTATGTGAATAACTTGGAAATCTTAGCTCAAACAGCTGCAAAACCTGTTTTCCCAGCACAGAGACCTTGAGTTCTATAATATAAGGCCATAAACATGTTTGTCTGAGTCTTCTATCAAAAGTTACAGCTATTTCTATGAAGTTGTACAAAAACGCTTTCTTTCGCCAAGACAGTGCGTTTCTCACTGTTACATGCATTTGAATGGGGAACTCGACCGAAACAAAGTATATGTTTTCATTATGTGAATAACTTGGAAATCTTAGCTCAAACAGCTGCAAAACCTGTTTTCCCAGCACGGAGACCTTGAGTTCTATAATATAAGGCCATAAACATGTTTGTCTGAGTCTTCTATCAAAAGTTACAGCTATTTCTATGAAGTTGTACAAAAACGCTTTCTTTCGCCAAGACAGTGCGTTTCTCACTGTTACATGCATTTGAATGGGGAACTCGACCGAAACAAAGTATAGGTTTTCATTATGTGAATAACTTGGAAATCTTAGCTCAAACAGCTGCAAAACCTGTTTGCCCAGCACGGGGACCTTGAGTTCTATAATATAAGGCCATAAACATGTTTGTCTGAGTCTTCTATCAAAAGTTACAGCTATTTCTATGAAGTTGTACAAAAACGCTTTCTTTCGCCAAGACAGTGCGTTTCTCACTGTTACATGCATTTGAATGGGCAACTCGACCGAAACAAAGTATAGGTTTTCATTATGTGAATAACTTGGAAATCTTAGCTCAAACAGCTGCAAAACCTGTTTGCCCAGCACGGGAACCTTGAGTTCTATAAGATAAAGCCATAAACATGTGTATCCGAGTCTTCTATCAAAAGTTACAGCTATTCATATGAAGTTGTACAAAAACGCTTTCTTTCGCCAAGACAGTGCGTTTCTCACTGTTACATGCATTTGAATGGGGAACTCGACCGAAACAAAGTATATGTTTTCATTATGTGAATAACTTGGAAATCTTAGCTCAAACAGCTGCAAAACCTGTTTTCCCAGCACAGAGACCTTGAGTTCTATAATATAAGGCCATAAACATGTTTGTCTGAGTCTTCTATCAAAAGTTACAGCTATTTCTATGAAGTTGTACAAAAACGCTTTCTTTCGCCAAGACAGTGCGTTTCTCACTGTTACATGCATTTGAATGGGGAACTCGACCGAAACAAAGTATATGTTTTCATTATGTGAATAACTTGGAAATCTTAGCTCAAACAGCTGCAAAACCTGTTTTCCCAGCACGGGAACCTTGAGTTCTATAAGATAAAGCCATAAACATGTGTATCCGAGTCTTCTATCAAAAGTTACAGCTATTCATATGAAGTTGTACAAAAACGCTTTCTTTCGCCAAGACAGTGCGTTTCTCACTGTTACATGCATTTGAATGGGCAACTCGACCGAAACAAAGTATAGGTTTTCATTATGTGAATAACTTGGAAATCTTAGCTCAAACAGCTGCAAAACCTGTTTGCCCAGCACGGGGACCTTGAGTTCTATAATATAAGGCCATAAACATGTTTGTCTGAGTCTTCTATCAAAAGTTACAGCTATTTCTATGAAGTTGTACAAAAACGCTTTCTTTCGCCAAGACAGTGCGTTTCTCACTGTTACATGCATTTGAATGGGCAACTCGACCGAAACAAAGTATAGGTTTTCATTATGTGAATAACTTGGAAATCTTAGCTCAAACAGCTGCAAAACCTGTTTGCCCAGCACGGGGACCTTGAGTTCTATAATATAAGGCCATAAACATGTTTGTCTGAGTCTTCTATCAAAAGTTACAGCTATTTCTATGAAGTTGTACAAAAACGCTTTCAGTTCGCCAAGACAGTGCGTTTCTCACTGTTACATGCATTTGAATGGGGAACTCCACCGAAACAAAGTACAAGTTTTCATTATGTGAATAACTTGGAAATCTTAGCTCAAACAGCTGCAAAACCTGTTTTCCCAGCACGGAGACCTTGAGTTCTATAATATAAGGCCATAAACATGTTTGTCTGAGTCTTCTATCAAAAGTTACAGCTATTTCTATGAAGTTGTACAAAAACGCTTTCTTTCGCCAAGACAGTGCGTTTCTCACTGTTACATGCATTTGAATGGGGAACTCGACCGAAACAAAGTATAGGTTTTCATTATGTGAATAACTTGGAAATCTTAGCTCAAACAGCTGCAAAACCTGTTTGCCCAGCACGGGGACCTTGAGTTCTATAATATAAGGCCATAAACATGTTTGTCTGAGTCTTCTATCAAAAGTTACAGCTATTTCTATGAAGTTGTACAAAAACGCTTTCTTTCGCCAAGACAGTGCGTTTCTCACTGTTACATGCATTTGAATGGGCAACTCGACCGAAACAAAGTATAGGTTTTCATTATGTGAATAACTTGGAAATCTTAGCTCAAACAGCTGCAAAACCTGTTTTCCCAGCACGGGAACCTTGAGTTCTATAAGATAAAGCCATAAACATGTGTATCCGAGTCTTCTATCAAAAGTTACAGCTATTCATATGAAGTTGTACAAAAACGCTTTCTTTCGCCAAGACAGTGCGTTTCTCACTGTTACATGCATTTGAATGGGGAACTCGACCGAAACAAAGTATATGTTTTCATTATGTGAATAACTTGGAAATCTTAGCTCAAACAGCTGCAAAACCTGTTTTCCCAGCACGGAGACCTTGAGTTCTATAATATAAGGCCATAAACATGTTTGTCTGAGTCTTCTATCAAAAGTTACAGCTATTTCTATGAAGTTGTACAAAAACGCTTTCTTTCGCCAAGACAGTGCGTTTCTCACTGTTACATGCATTTGAATGGGGAACTCCACCGAAACAAAGTATATGTTTTCATTATGTGAATAACTTGGAAATCTTAGCTCAAACAGCTGCAAAACCTGTTTTCCCAGCACGGAGACCTTGAGTTCTATAATATAAGGCCATAAACATGTTTGTCTGAGTCTTCTATCAAAAGTTACAGCTATTTCTATGAAGTTGTACAAAAACGCTTTCTTTCGCCAAGACAGTGCGTTTCTCACTGTTACATACATTTGAATGGGGAACTCGACCGAAACAAAGTATATGTTTTCATTATGTGAATAACTTGGAAATCTTAGCTCAAACAGCTGCAAAACCTGTTTTCCCAGCACGGAGACCTTGAGTTCTATAATATAAGGCCATAAACATGTTTGTCTGAGTCTTCTATCAAAAGTTACAGCTATTTCTATGAAGTTGTACAAAAATGCTTTCTTTCGCCAAGACAGTGCGTTTCTCACTGTTACATGCATTTGAATGGGGAACTCGACCGAAACAAAGTATAGGTTTTCATTATGTGAATAACTTGGAAATCTTAGCTCAAACAGCTGCAAAACCTGTTTTCCCAGCACGGAGACCTTGAGTTCTATAATATAAGGCCATAAACATGTTTGTCTGAGTCTTCTATCAAAAGTTACAGCTATTTCTATGAAGTTGTACAAAAACGCTTTCTTTCGCCAAGACAGTGCGTTTCTCACTGTTACATGCATTTGAATGGGGAACTCGACCGAAACAAAGTATAGGTTTTCATTATGTGAATAACTTGGAAATCTTAGCTCAAACAGCTGCAAAACCTGTTTGCCCAGCACGGGGACCTTGAGTTCTATAATATAAGGCCATAAACATGTTTGTCTGAGTCTTCTATCAAAAGTTACAGCTATTTCTATGAAGTTGTACAAAAACGCTTTCTTTCGCCAAGACAGTGCGTTTCTCACTGTTACATGCATTTGAATGGGCAACTCGACCGAAACAAAGTATAGGTTTTCATTATGTGAATAACTTGGAAATCTTAGCTCAAACAGCTGCAAAACCTGTTTGCCCAGCACGGGGACCTTGAGTTCTATAATATAAGGCCATAAACATGTTTGTCTGAGTCTTCTATCAAAAGTTACAGCTATTTCTATGAAGTTGTACAAAAACGCTTTCAGTTCGCCAAGACAGTGCGTTTCTCACTGTTACATGCATTTGAATGGGGAACTCCACCGAAACAAAGTACAAGTTTTCATTATGTGAATAACTTGGAAATCTTAGCTCAAACAGCTGCAAAACCTGTTTTCCCAGCACGGAGACCTTGAGTTCTATAATATAAGGCCATAAACATGTTTGTCTGAGTCTTCTATCAAAAGTTACAGCTATTTCTATGAAGTTGTACAAAAACGCTTTCTTTCGCCAAGACAGTGCGTTTCTCACTGTTACATGCATTTGAATGGGGAACTCGACCGAAACAAAGTATAGGTTTTCATTATGTGAATAACTTGGAAATCTTAGCTCAAACAGCTGCAAAACCTGTTTGCCCAGCACGGGGACCTTGAGTTCTATAATATAAGGCCATAAACATGTTTGTCTGAGTCTTCTATCAAAAGTTACAGCTATTTCTATGAAGTTGTACAAAAACGCTTTCTTTCGCCAAGACAGTGTGTTTCTCACTGTTACATGCATTTGAATGGGGAACTCGACCGAAACAAAGTATATGTTTTCATTATGTGAATAACTTGGAAATCTTAGCTCAAACAGCTGCAAAACCTGTTTTCCCAGCACGGGGACCTTGAGTTCTATAAGATAAAGCCATAAACATGTGTATCCGAGTCTTCTATCAAAAGTTACAGCTATTTCTATGAAGTTGTACAAAAACGCTTTCTTTCGCCAAGACAGTGTGTTTCTCACTGTTACATGCATTTGAATGGGGAACTCGACCGAAACAAAGTATATGTTTTCATTATGTGAATAACTTGGAAATCTTAGCTCAAACAGCTGCAAAACCTGTTTGCCCAGCACGGGGACCTTGAGTTCTATAATATAAGGCCATAAACATGTTTGTCTGAGTCTTCTATCAAAAGTTACAGCTATTTCTATGAAGTTGTACAAAAACGCTTTCTTTCGCCAAGACAGTGCGTTTCTCACTGTTACATGCATTTGAATGGGCAACTCGACCGAAACAAAGTATAGGTTTTCATTATGTGAATAACTTGGAAATCTTAGCTCAAACAGCTGCAAAACCTGTTTGCCCAGCACGGGAACCTTGAGTTCTATAAGATAAAGCCATAAACATGTGTATCCGAGTCTTCTATCAAAAGTTACAGCTATTCATATGAAGTTGTACAAAAACGCTTTCTTTCGCCAAGACAGTGCGTTTCTCACTGTTACATGCATTTGAATGGGGAACTCGACCGAAACAAAGTATATGTTTTCATTATGTGAATAACTTGGAAATCTTAGCTCAAACAGCTGCAAAACCTGTTTTCCCAGCACAGAGACCTTGAGTTCTATAATATAAGGCCATAAACATGTTTGTCTGAGTCTTCTATCAAAAGTTACAGCTATTTCTATGAAGTTGTACAAAAACGCTTTCTTTCGCCAAGACAGTGCGTTTCTCACTGTTACATGCATTTGAATGGGGAACTCGACCGAAACAAAGTATATGTTTTCATTATGTGAATAACTTGGAAATCTTAGCTCAAACAGCTGCAAAACCTGTTTTCCCAGCACGGAGACCTTGAGTTCTATAATATAAGGCCATAAACATGTTTGTCTGAGTCTTCTATCAAAAGTTACAGCTATTTCTATGAAGTTGTACAAAAACGCTTTCTTTCGCCAAGACAGTGCGTTTCTCACTGTTACATGCATTTGAATGGGCAACTCGACCGAAACAAAGTATAGGTTTTCATTATGTGAATAACTTGGAAATCTTAGCTCAAACAGCTGCAAAACCTGTTTGCCCAGCACGGGAACCTTGAGTTCTATAAGATAAAGCCATAAACATGTGTATCCGAGTCTTCTATCAAAAGTTACAGCTATTCATATGAAGTTGTACAAAAACGCTTTCTTTCGCCAAGACAGTGCGTTTCTCACTGTTACATGCATTTGAATGGGCAACTCGACCGAAACAAAGTATAGGTTTTCATTATGTGAATAACTTGGAAATCTTAGCTCAAACAGCTGCAAAACCTGTTTTCCCAGCACGGAGACCTTGAGTTCTATAATATAAGGCCATAAACATGTTTGTCTGAGTCTTCTATCAAAAGTTACAGCTATTTCTATGAAGTTGTACAAAAACGCTTTCTTTCGCCAAGACAGTGCGTTTCTCACTGTTACATGCATTTGAATGGGGAACTCGACCGAAACAAAGTATAGGTTTTCATTATGTGAATAACTTGGAAATCTTAGCTCAAACAGCTGCAAAACCTGTTTTCCCAGCACGGGAACCTTGAGTTCTATAAGATAAAGCCATAAACATGTGTATCCGAGTCTTCTATCAAAAGTTACAGCTATTTCTATGAAGTTGTACAAAAACGCTTTCTTTCGCCAAGACAGTGCGTTTCTCACTGTTACATGCATTTGAATGGGGAACTCGACCGAAACAAAGTATAGGTTTTCATTATGTGAATAACTTGGAAATCTTAGCTCAAACAGCTGCAAAACCTGTTTTCCCAGCACGGGAACCTTGAGTTCTATAAGATAAAGCCATAAACATGTGTATCCGAGTCTTCTATCAAAAGTTACAGCTATTCATATGAAGTTGTACAAAAACGCTTTCTTTCGCCAAGACAGTGCGTTTCTCACTGTTACATGCATTTGAATGGGGAACTCGACCGAAACAAAGTATATGTTTTCATTATGTGAATAACTTGGAAATCTTAGCTCAAACAGCTGCAAAACCTGTTTTCCCAGCACAGAGACCTTGAGTTCTATAATATAAGGCCATAAACATGTTTGTCTGAGTCTTCTATCAAAAGTTACAGCTATTTCTATGAAGTTGTACAAAAACGCTTTCTTTCGCCAAGACAGTGCGTTTCTCACTGTTACATGCATTTGAATGGGGAACTCGACCGAAACAAAGTATAGGTTTTCATTATGTGAATAACTTGGAAATCTTAGCTCAAACAGCTGCAAAACCTGTTTTCCCAGCACGGAGACCTTGAGTTCTATAATATAAGGCCATAAACATGTTTGTCTGAGTCTTCTATCAAAAGTTACAGCTATTTCTATGAAGTTGTACAAAAACGCTTTCTTTCGCCAAGACAGTGCGTTTCTCACTGTTACATGCATTTGAATGGGGAACTCGACCGAAACAAAGTATAGGTTTTCATTATGTGAATAACTTGGAAATCTTAGCTCAAACAGCTGCAAAACCTGTTTGCCCAGCACGGGGACCTTGAGTTCTATAATATAAGGCCATAAACATGTTTGTCTGAGTCTTCTATCAAAAGTTACAGCTATTTCTATGAAGTTGTACAAAAACGCTTTCTTTCGCCAAGACAGTGCGTTTCTCACTGTTACATGCATTTGAATGGGCAACTCGACCGAAACAAAGTATAGGTTTTCATTATGTGAATAACTTGGAAATCTTAGCTCAAACAGCTGCAAAACCTGTTTGCCCAGCACGGGAACCTTGAGTTCTATAAGATAAAGCCATAAACATGTGTATCCGAGTCTTCTATCAAAAGTTACAGCTATTCATATGAAGTTGTACAAAAACGCTTTCTTTCGCCAAGACAGTGCGTTTCTCACTGTTACATGCATTTGAATGGGGAACTCGACCGAAACAAAGTATATGTTTTCATTATGTGAATAACTTGGAAATCTTAGCTCAAACAGCTGCAAAACCTGTTTTCCCAGCACAGAGACCTTGAGTTCTATAATATAAGGCCATAAACATGTTTGTCTGAGTCTTCTATCAAAAGTTACAGCTATTTCTATGAAGTTGTACAAAAACGCTTTCTTTCGCCAAGACAGTGCGTTTCTCACTGTTACATGCATTTGAATGGGGAACTCGACCGAAACAAAGTATATGTTTTCATTATGTGAATAACTTGGAAATCTTAGCTCAAACAGCTGCAAAACCTGTTTTCCCAGCACGGGAACCTTGAGTTCTATAAGATAAAGCCATAAACATGTGTATCCGAGTCTTCTATCAAAAGTTACAGCTATTCATATGAAGTTGTACAAAAACGCTTTCTTTCGCCAAGACAGTGCGTTTCTCACTGTTACATGCATTTGAATGGGCAACTCGACCGAAACAAAGTATAGGTTTTCATTATGTGAATAACTTGGAAATCTTAGCTCAAACAGCTGCAAAACCTGTTTGCCCAGCACGGGGACCTTGAGTTCTATAATATAAGGCCATAAACATGTTTGTCTGAGTCTTCTATCAAAAGTTACAGCTATTTCTATGAAGTTGTACAAAAACGCTTTCTTTCGCCAAGACAGTGCGTTTCTCACTGTTACATGCATTTGAATGGGCAACTCGACCGAAACAAAGTATAGGTTTTCATTATGTGAATAACTTGGAAATCTTAGCTCAAACAGCTGCAAAACCTGTTTGCCCAGCACGGGGACCTTGAGTTCTATAATATAAGGCCATAAACATGTTTGTCTGAGTCTTCTATCAAAAGTTACAGCTATTTCTATGAAGTTGTACAAAAACGCTTTCAGTTCGCCAAGACAGTGCGTTTCTCACTGTTACATGCATTTGAATGGGGAACTCCACCGAAACAAAGTACAAGTTTTCATTATGTGAATAACTTGGAAATCTTAGCTCAAACAGCTGCAAAACCTGTTTTCCCAGCACGGAGACCTTGAGTTCTATAATATAAGGCCATAAACATGTTTGTCTGAGTCTTCTATCAAAAGTTACAGCTATTTCTATGAAGTTGTACAAAAACGCTTTCTTTCGCCAAGACAGTGCGTTTCTCACTGTTACATGCATTTGAATGGGGAACTCGACCGAAACAAAGTATAGGTTTTCATTATGTGAATAACTTGGAAATCTTAGCTCAAACAGCTGCAAAACCTGTTTGCCCAGCACGGGGACCTTGAGTTCTATAATATAAGGCCATAAACATGTTTGTCTGAGTCTTCTATCAAAAGTTACAGCTATTTCTATGAAGTTGTACAAAAACGCTTTCTTTCGCCAAGACAGTGCGTTTCTCACTGTTACATGCATTTGAATGGGCAACTCGACCGAAACAAAGTATAGGTTTTCATTATGTGAATAACTTGGAAATCTTAGCTCAAACAGCTGCAAAACCTGTTTTCCCAGCACGGGAACCTTGAGTTCTATAAGATAAAGCCATAAACATGTGTATCCGAGTCTTCTATCAAAAGTTACAGCTATTCATATGAAGTTGTACAAAAACGCTTTCTTTCGCCAAGACAGTGCGTTTCTCACTGTTACATGCATTTGAATGGGGAACTCGACCGAAACAAAGTATATGTTTTCATTATGTGAATAACTTGGAAATCTTAGCTCAAACAGCTGCAAAACCTGTTTTCCCAGCACGGAGACCTTGAGTTCTATAATATAAGGCCATAAACATGTTTGTCTGAGTCTTCTATCAAAAGTTACAGCTATTTCTATGAAGTTGTACAAAAACGCTTTCTTTCGCCAAGACAGTGCGTTTCTCACTGTTACATGCATTTGAATGGGGAACTCCACCGAAACAAAGTATATGTTTTCATTATGTGAATAACTTGGAAATCTTAGCTCAAACAGCTGCAAAACCTGTTTTCCCAGCACGGAGACCTTGAGTTCTATAATATAAGGCCATAAACATGTTTGTCTGAGTCTTCTATCAAAAGTTACAGCTATTTCTATGAAGTTGTACAAAAACGCTTTCTTTCGCCAAGACAGTGCGTTTCTCACTGTTACATACATTTGAATGGGGAACTCGACCGAAACAAAGTATATGTTTTCATTATGTGAATAACTTGGAAATCTTAGCTCAAACAGCTGCAAAACCTGTTTTCCCAGCACGGAGACCTTGAGTTCTATAATATAAGGCCATAAACATGTTTGTCTGAGTCTTCTATCAAAAGTTACAGCTATTTCTATGAAGTTGTACAAAAATGCTTTCTTTCGCCAAGACAGTGCGTTTCTCACTGTTACATGCATTTGAATGGGGAACTCGACCGAAACAAAGTATAGGTTTTCATTATGTGAATAACTTGGAAATCTTAGCTCAAACAGCTGCAAAACCTGTTTTCCCAGCACGGAGACCTTGAGTTCTATAATATAAGGCCATAAACATGTTTGTCTGAGTCTTCTATCAAAAGTTACAGCTATTTCTATGAAGTTGTACAAAAACGCTTTCTTTCGCCAAGACAGTGCGTTTCTCACTGTTACATGCATTTGAATGGGGAACTCGACCGAAACAAAGTATAGGTTTTCATTATGTGAATAACTTGGAAATCTTAGCTCAAACAGCTGCAAAACCTGTTTGCCCAGCACGGGGACCTTGAGTTCTATAATATAAGGCCATAAACATGTTTGTCTGAGTCTTCTATCAAAAGTTACAGCTATTTCTATGAAGTTGTACAAAAACGCTTTCTTTCGCCAAGACAGTGCGTTTCTCACTGTTACATGCATTTGAATGGGCAACTCGACCGAAACAAAGTATAGGTTTTCATTATGTGAATAACTTGGAAATCTTAGCTCAAACAGCTGCAAAACCTGTTTGCCCAGCACGGGGACCTTGAGTTCTATAATATAAGGCCATAAACATGTTTGTCTGAGTCTTCTATCAAAAGTTACAGCTATTTCTATGAAGTTGTACAAAAACGCTTTCAGTTCGCCAAGACAGTGCGTTTCTCACTGTTACATGCATTTGAATGGGGAACTCCACCGAAACAAAGTACAAGTTTTCATTATGTGAATAACTTGGAAATCTTAGCTCAAACAGCTGCAAAACCTGTTTTCCCAGCACGGAGACCTTGAGTTCTATAATATAAGGCCATAAACATGTTTGTCTGAGTCTTCTATCAAAAGTTACAGCTATTTCTATGAAGTTGTACAAAAACGCTTTCTTTCGCCAAGACAGTGCGTTTCTCACTGTTACATGCATTTGAATGGGGAACTCGACCGAAACAAAGTATAGGTTTTCATTATGTGAATAACTTGGAAATCTTAGCTCAAACAGCTGCAAAACCTGTTTGCCCAGCACGGGGACCTTGAGTTCTATAATATAAGGCCATAAACATGTTTGTCTGAGTCTTCTATCAAAAGTTACAGCTATTTCTATGAAGTTGTACAAAAACGCTTTCTTTCGCCAAGACAGTGCGTTTCTCACTGTTACATGCATTTGAATGGGCAACTCGACCGAAACAAAGTATAGGTTTTCATTATGTGAATAACTTGGAAATCTTAGCTCAAACAGCTGCAAAACCTGTTTTCCCAGCACGGGAACCTTGAGTTCTATAAGATAAAGCCATAAACATGTGTATCCGAGTCTTCTATCAAAAGTTACAGCTATTCATATGAAGTTGTACAAAAACGCTTTCTTTCGCCAAGACAGTGCGTTTCTCACTGTTACATGCATTTGAATGGGGAACTCGACCGAAACAAAGTATATGTTTTCATTATGTGAATAACTTGGAAATCTTAGCTCAAACAGCTGCAAAACCTGTTTTCCCAGCACGGAGACCTTGAGTTCTATAATATAAGGCCATAAACATGTTTGTCTGAGTCTTCTATCAAAAGTTACAGCTATTTCTATGAAGTTGTACAAAAACGCTTTCTTTCGCCAAGACAGTGCGTTTCTCACTGTTACATGCATTTGAATGGGGAACTCGACCGAAACAAAGTATAGGTTTTCATTATGTGAATAACTTGGAAATCTTAGCTCAAACAGCTGCAAAACCTGTTTGCCCAGCACGGGAACCTTGAGTTATATAAGATAAAGCCATAAACATGTGTATCCGAGTCTTCTATCAAAAGTTACAGCTATTTCTATGAAGTTGTACAAAAACGCTTTCTTTCGCCAAGACAGTGCGTTTCTCACTGTTACATGCATTTGAATGGGGAACTCGACCGAAACAAAGTATAGGTTTTCATTATGTGAATAACTTGGAAATCTTAGCTCAAACAGCTGCAAAACCTGTTTGCCCAGCACGGGAACCTTGAGTTCTATAAGATAAAGCCATAAACATGTGTATCCGAGTCTTCTATCAAAAGTTACAGCTATTCATATGAAGTTGTACAAAAACGCTTTCTTTCGCCAAGACAGTGCGTTTCTCACTGTTACATGCATTTGAATGGGGAACTCGACCGAAACAAAGTATATGTTTTCATTATGTGAATAACTTGGAAATCTTAGCTCAAACAGCTGCAAAACCTGTTTTCCCAGCACGGAGACCTTGAGTTCTATAATATAAGGCCATAAACATGTTTGTCTGAGTCTTCTATCAAAAGTTACAGCTATTTCTATGAAGTTGTACAAAAACGCTTTCTTTCGCCAAGACAGTGCGTTTCTCACTGTTACATGCATTTGAATGGGGAACTCCACCGAAACAAAGTATATGTTTTCATTATGTGAATAACTTGGAAATCTTAGCTCAAACAGCTGCAAAACCTGTTTTCCCAGCACGGAGACCTTGAGTTCTATAATATAAGGCCATAAACATGTTTGTCTGAGTCTTCTATCAAAAGTTACAGCTATTTCTATGAAGTTGTACAAAAACGCTTTCTTTCGCCAAGACAGTGCGTTTCTCACTGTTACATGCATTTGAATGGGGAACTCGACCGAAACAAAGTATAGGTTTTCATTATGTGAATAACTTGGAAATCTTAGCTCAAACAGCTGCAAAACCTGTTTTCCCAGCACGGGGACCTTGAGTTCTATAATATAAGGCCATAAACATGTTTGTCTGAGTCTTCTATCAAAAGTTACAGCTATTTCTATGAAGTTGTACAAAAACGCTTTCTTTCGCCAAGACAGTGCGTTTCTCACTGTTACATGCATTTGAATGGGGAACTCGACCGAAACAAAGTATAGGTTTTCATTATGTGAATAACTTGGAAATCTTAGCTCAAACAGCTGCAAAACCTGTTTTCCCAGCACGGAGACCTTGAGTTCTATAATATAAGGCCATAAACATGTTTGTCTGAGTCTTCTATCAAAAGTTACAGCTATTTCTATGAAGTTGTACAAAAACGCTTTCTTTCGCCAAGACAGTGCGTTTCTCACTGTTACATGCATTTGAATGGGGAACTCGACCGAAACAAAGTATAGGTTTTCATTATGTGAATAACTTGGAAATCTTAGCTCAAACAGCTGCAAAACCTGTTTTCCCAGCACGGGGACCTTGAGTTCTATAATATAAGGCCATAAACATGTTTGTCTGAGTCTTCTATCAAAAGTTACAGCTATTTCTATGAAGTTGTACAAAAACGCTTTCTTTCGCCAAGACAGTGCGTTTCTCACTGTTACATGCATTTGAATGGGGAACTCGACCGAAACAAAGTATAGGTTTTCATTATGTGAATAACTTGGAAATCTTAGCTCAAACAGCTGCAAAACCTGTTTTCCCAGCACGGGAACCTTGAGTTCTATAAGATAAAGCCATAAACATGTGTATCCGAGTCTTCTATCAAAAGTTACAGCTATTTCTATGAAGTTGTACAAAAACGCTTTCTTTCGCCAAGACAGTGTGTTTCTCACTGTTACATGCATTTGAATGGGGAACTCGACCACAACAAAGTATATGTTTTCATTATGTGAATAACTTGGAAATCTTAGCTCAAACAGCTGCAAAACCTGTTTTCCCAGCACAGAGACCTTGAGTTCTATAATATAAGGCCATAAACATGTTTGTCTGAGTCTTCTATCAAAAGTTACAGCTATTTCTATGAAGTTGTACAAAAACGCTTTCTTTCGCCAAGACAGTGCGTTTCTCACTGTTACATGCATTTGAATGGGGAACTCGACCGAAACAAAGTATATGTTTTCATTATGTGAATAACTTGGAAATCTTAGCTCAAACAGCTGCAAAACCTGTTTTCCCAGCACGGAGACCTTGAGTTCTATAATATAAGGCCATAAACATGTTTGTCTGAGTCTTCTATCAAAAGTTACAGCTATTTCTATGAAGTTGTACAAAAACGCTTTCTTTCGCCAAGACAGTGCGTTTCTCACTGTTACATGCATTTGAATGGGGAACTCGACCGAAACAAAGTATAGGTTTTCATTATGTGAATAACTTGGAAATCTTAGCTCAAACAGCTGCAAAACCTGTTTTCCCAGCACGGGAACCTTGAGTTCTATAAGATAAAGCCATAAACATGTGTATCCGAGTCTTCTATCAAAAGTTACAGCTATTTCTATGAAGTTGTACAAAAACGCTTTCTTTCGCCAAGACAGTGCGTTTCTCACTGTTACATGCATTTGAATGGGCAACTCGACCGAAACAAAGTATAGGTTTTCATTATGTGAATAACTTGGAAATCTTAGCTCAAACAGCTGCAAAACCTGTTTTCCCAGCACGGGAACCTTGAGTTCTATAAGATAAAGCCATAAACATGTGTATCCGAGTCTTCTATCAAAAGTTACAGCTATTCATATGAAGTTGTACAAAAACGCTTTCTTTCGCCAAGACAGTGCGTTTCTCACTGTTACATGCATTTGAATGGGGAACTCGACCGAAACAAAGTATATGTTTTCATTATGTGAATAACTTGGAAATCTTAGCTCAAACAGCTGCAAAACCTGTTTTCCCAGCACAGAGACCTTGAGTTCTATAATATAAGGCCATAAACATGTTTGTCTGAGTCTTCTATCAAAAGTTACAGCTATTTCTATGAAGTTGTACAAAAACGCTTTCTTTCGCCAAGACAGTGCGTTTCTCACTGTTACATGCATTTGAATGGGGAACTCGACCGAAACAAAGTATAGGTTTTCATTATGTGAATAACTTGGAAATCTTAGCTCAAACAGCTGCAAAACCTGTTTTCCCAGCACGGGAACCTTGAGTTCTATAAGATAAAGCCATAAACATGTGTATCCGAGTCTTCTATCAAAAGTTACAGCTATTTCTATGAAGTTGTACAAAAACGCTTTCTTTCGCCAAGACAGTGTGTTTCTCACTGTTACATGCATTTGAATGGGGAACTCGACCGAAACAAAGTATATGTTTTCATTATGTGAATAACTTGGAAATCTTAGCTCAAACAGCTGCAAAACCTGTTTGCCCAGCACGGGGACCTTGAGTTCTATAATATAAGGCCATAAACATGTTTGTCTGAGTCTTCTATCAAAAGTTACAGCTATTTCTATGAAGTTGTACAAAAACGCTTTCTTTCGCCAAGACAGTGCGTTTCTCACTGTTACATGCATTTGAATGGGCAACTCGACCGAAACAAAGTATAGGTTTTCATTATGTGAATAACTTGGAAATCTTAGCTCAAACAGCTGCAAAACCTGTTTGCCCAGCACGGGAACCTTGAGTTCTATAAGATAAAGCCATAAACATGTGTATCCGAGTTTTCTATCAAAAGTTACAGCTATTCATATGAAGTTGTACAAAAACGCTTTCTTTCGCCAAGACAGTGCGTTTCTCACTGTTACATGCATTTGAATGGGGAACTCGACCGAAACAAAGTATATGTTTTCATTATGTGAATAACTTGGAAATCTTAGCTCAAACAGCTGCAAAACCTGTTTTCCCAGCACAGAGACCTTGAGTTCTATAATATAAGGCCATAAACATGTTTGTCTGAGTCTTCTATCAAAAGTTACAGCTATTTCTATGAAGTTGTACAAAAACGCTTTCTTTCGCCAAGACAGTGCGTTTCTCACTGTTACATGCATTTGAATGGGGAACTCGACCGAAACAAAGTATATGTTTTCATTATGTGAATAACTTGGAAATCTTAGCTCAAACAGCTGCAAAACCTGTTTTCCCAGCACGGGAACCTTGAGTTCTATAAGATAAAGCCATAAACATGTGTATCCGAGTCTTCTATCAAAAGTTACAGCTATTCATATGAAGTTGTACAAAAACGCTTTCTTTCGCCAAGACAGTGCGTTTCTCACTGTTACATGCATTTGAATGGGCAACTCGACCGAAACAAAGTATAGGTTTTCATTATGTGAATAACTTGGAAATCTTAGCTCAAACAGCTGCAAAACCTGTTTGCCCAGCACGGGGACCTTGAGTTCTATAATATAAGGCCATAAACATGTTTGTCTGAGTCTTCTATCAAAAGTTACAGCTATTTCTATGAAGTTGTACAAAAACGCTTTCTTTCGCCAAGACAGTGCGTTTCTCACTGTTACATGCATTTGAATGGGCAACTCGACCGAAACAAAGTATAGGTTTTCATTATGTGAATAACTTGGAAATCTTAGCTCAAACAGCTGCAAAACCTGTTTGCCCAGCACGGGGACCTTGAGTTCTATAATATAAGGCCATAAACATGTTTGTCTGAGTCTTCTATCAAAAGTTACAGCTATTTCTATGAAGTTGTACAAAAACGCTTTCAGTTCGCCAAGACAGTGCGTTTCTCACTGTTACATGCATTTGAATGGGGAACTCCACCGAAACAAAGTACAAGTTTTCATTATGTGAATAACTTGGAAATCTTAGCTCAAACAGCTGCAAAACCTGTTTTCCCAGCACGGAGACCTTGAGTTCTATAATATAAGGCCATAAACATGTTTGTCTGAGTCTTCTATCAAAAGTTACAGCTATTTCTATGAAGTTGTACAAAAACGCTTTCTTTCGCCAAGACAGTGCGTTTCTCACTGTTACATGCATTTGAATGGGGAACTCGACCGAAACAAAGTATAGGTTTTCATTATGTGAATAACTTGGAAATCTTAGCTCAAACAGCTGCAAAACCTGTTTGCCCAGCACGGGGACCTTGAGTTCTATAATATAAGGCCATAAACATGTTTGTCTGAGTCTTCTATCAAAAGTTACAGCTATTTCTATGAAGTTGTACAAAAACGCTTTCTTTCGCCAAGACAGTGCGTTTCTCACTGTTACATGCATTTGAATGGGCAACTCGACCGAAACAAAGTATAGGTTTTCATTATGTGAATAACTTGGAAATCTTAGCTCAAACAGCTGCAAAACCTGTTTTCCCAGCACGGGAACCTTGAGTTCTATAAGATAAAGCCATAAACATGTGTATCCGAGTCTTCTATCAAAAGTTACAGCTATTCATATGAAGTTGTACAAAAACGCTTTCTTTCGCCAAGACAGTGCGTTTCTCACTGTTACATGCATTTGAATGGGGAACTCGACCGAAACAAAGTATATGTTTTCATTATGTGAATAACTTGGAAATCTTAGCTCAAACAGCTGCAAAACCTGTTTTCCCAGCACGGAGACCTTGAGTTCTATAATATAAGGCCATAAACATGTTTGTCTGAGTCTTCTATCAAAAGTTACAGCTATTTCTATGAAGTTGTACAAAAACGCTTTCTTTCGCCAAGACAGTGCGTTTCTCACTGTTACATGCATTTGAATGGGGAACTCCACCGAAACAAAGTATATGTTTTCATTATGTGAATAACTTGGAAATCTTAGCTCAAACAGCTGCAAAACCTGTTTTCCCAGCACGGAGACCTTGAGTTCTATAATATAAGGCCATAAACATGTTTGTCTGAGTCTTCTATCAAAAGTTACAGCTATTTCTATGAAGTTGTACAAAAACGCTTTCTTTCGCCAAGACAGTGCGTTTCTCACTGTTACATACATTTGAATGGGGAACTCGACCGAAACAAAGTATATGTTTTCATTATGTGAATAACTTGGAAATCTTAGCTCAAACAGCTGCAAAACCTGTTTTCCCAGCACGGAGACCTTGAGTTCTATAATATAAGGCCATAAACATGTTTGTCTGAGTCTTCTATCAAAAGTTACAGCTATTTCTATGAAGTTGTACAAAAATGCTTTCTTTCGCCAAGACAGTGCGTTTCTCACTGTTACATGCATTTGAATGGGGAACTCGACCGAAACAAAGTATAGGTTTTCATTATGTGAATAACTTGGAAATCTTAGCTCAAACAGCTGCAAAACCTGTTTTCCCAGCACGGAGACCTTGAGTTCTATAATATAAGGCCATAAACATGTTTGTCTGAGTCTTCTATCAAAAGTTACAGCTATTTCTATGAAGTTGTACAAAAACGCTTTCTTTCGCCAAGACAGTGCGTTTCTCACTGTTACATGCATTTGAATGGGGAACTCGACCGAAACAAAGTATAGGTTTTCATTATGTGAATAACTTGGAAATCTTAGCTCAAACAGCTGCAAAACCTGTTTTCCCAGCACGGAGACCTTGAGTTCTATAATATAAGGCCATAAACATGTTTGTCTGAGTCTTCTATCAAAAGTTACAGCTATTTCTATGAAGTTGTACAAAAACGCTTTCTTTCGCCAAGACAGTGCGTTTCTCACTGTTACATGCATTTGAATGGGGAACTCCACCGAAACAAAGTATATGTTTTCATTATGTGAATAACTTGGAAATCTTAGCTCAAACAGCTGCAAAACCTGTTTTCCCAGCACGGAGACCTTGAGTTCTATAAGATAAAGCCATAAACATGTGTATCCGAGTCTTCTATCAAAAGTTACAGCTATTCATATGAAGTTGTACAAAAACGCTTTCTTTCGCCAAGACAGTGCGTTTCTCACTGTTACATGCATTTGAATGGGGAACTCGACCGAAACAAAGTATAGGTTTTCATTATGTGAATAACTTGGAAATCTTAGCTCAAACAGCTGCAAAACCTGTTTTCCCAGCACGGAGACCTTGAGTTCTATAATATAAGGCCATAAACATGTTTGTCTGAGTCTTCTATCAAAAGTTACAGCTATTTCTATGAAGTTGTACAAAAACGCTTTCTTTCGCCAAGACAGTGCGTTTCTCACTGTTACATGCATTTGAATGGGGAACTCCACCGAAACAAAGTATATGTTTTCATTATGTGAATAACTTGGAAATCTTAGCTCAAACAGCTGCAAAACCTGTTTTCCCAGCACGGAGACCTTGAGTTCTATAATATAAGGCCATAAACATGTTTGTCTGAGTCTTCTATCAAAAGTTACAGCTATTTCTATGAAGTTGTACAAAAACGCTTTCTTTCGCCAAGACAGTGCGTTTCTCACTGTTACATGCATTTGAATGGGGAACTCGACCGAAACAAAGTATAGGTTTTCATTATGTGAATAACTTGGAAATCTTAGCTCAAACAGCTGCAAAACCTGTTTTCCCAGCACGGGGACCTTGAGTTCTATAATATAAGGCCATAAACATGTTTGTCTGAGTCTTCTATCAAAAGTTACAGCTATTTCTATGAAGTTGTACAAAAACGCTTTCTTTCGCCAAGACAGTGCGTTTCTCACTGTTACATGCATTTGAATGGGGAACTCGACCGAAACAAAGTATAGGTTTTCATTATGTGAATAACTTGGAAATCTTAGCTCAAACAGCTGCAAAACCTGTTTTCCCAGCACGGAGACCTTGAGTTCTATAATATAAGGCCATAAACATGTTTGTCTGAGTCTTCTATCAAAAGTTACAGCTATTTCTATGAAGTTGTACAAAAACGCTTTCTTTCGCCAAGACAGTGCGTTTCTCACTGTTACATGCATTTGAATGGGGAACTCGACCGAAACAAAGTATAGGTTTTCATTATGTGAATAACTTGGAAATCTTAGCTCAAACAGCTGCAAAACCTGTTTTCCCAGCACGGGGACCTTGAGTTCTATAATATAAGGCCATAAACATGTTTGTCTGAGTCTTCTATCAAAAGTTACAGCTATTTCTATGAAGTTGTACAAAAACGCTTTCTTTCGCCAAGACAGTGCGTTTCTCACTGTTACATGCATTTGAATGGGGAACTCGACCGAAACAAAGTATAGGTTTTCATTATGTGAATAACTTGGAAATCTTAGCTCAAACAGCTGCAAAACCTGTTTTCCCAGCACGGGAACCTTGAGTTCTATAAGATAAAGCCATAAACATGTGTATCCGAGTCTTCTATCAAAAGTTACAGCTATTTCTATGAAGTTGTACAAAAACGCTTTCTTTCGCCAAGACAGTGTGTTTCTCACTGTTACATGCATTTGAATGGGGAACTCGACCGAAACAAAGTATATGTTTTCATTATGTGAATAACTTGGAAATCTTAGCTCAAACAGCTGCAAAACCTGTTTGCCCAGCACGGGAACCTTGAGTTCTATAAGATAAAGCCATAAACATGTGTATCCGAGTCTTCTATCAAAAGTTACAGCTATTTCTATGAAGTTGTACAAAAACGCTTTCTTTCGCCAAGACAGTGCGTTTCTCACTGTTACATGCATTTGAATGGGCAACTCGACCGAAACAAAGTATAGGTTTTCATTATGTGAATAACTTGGAAATCTTAGCTCAAACAGCTGCAAAACCTGTTTTCCCAGCACGGGAACCTTGAGTTCTATAAGATAAAGCCATAAACATGTGTATCCGAGTCTTCTATCAAAAGTTACAGCTATTCATATGAAGTTGTACAAAAACGCTTTCTTTCGCCAAGACAGTGCGTTTCTCACTGTTACATGCATTTGAATGGGCAACTCGACCGAAACAAAGTATAGGTTTTCATTATGTGAATAACTTGGAAATCTTAGCTCAAACAGCTGCAAAACCTGTTTGCCCAGCACGGGAACCTTGAGTTCTATAAGATAAAGCCATAAACATGTGTATCCGAGTCTTCTATCAAAAGTTACAGCTATTCATATGAAGTTGTACAAAAACGCTTTCTTTCGCCAAGACAGTGCGTTTCTCACTGTTACATGCATTTGAATGGGGAACTCGACCGAAACAAAGTATATGTTTTCATTATGTGAATAACTTGGAAATCTTAGCTCAAACAGCTGCAAAACCTGTTTTCCCAGCACAGAGACCTTGAGTTCTATAATATAAGGCCATAAACATGTTTGTCTGAGTCTTCTATCAAAAGTTACAGCTATTTCTATGAAGTTGTACAAAAACGCTTTCTTTCGCCAAGACAGTGCGTTTCTCACTGTTACATGCATTTGAATGGGGAACTCGACCGAAACAAAGTATATGTTTTCATTATGTGAATAACTTGGAAATCTTAGCTCAAACAGCTGCAAAACCTGTTTTCCCAGCACAGAGACCTTGAGTTCTATAATATAAGGCCATAAACATGTTTGTCTGAGTCTTCTATCAAAAGTTACAGCTATTTCTATGAAGTTGTACAAAAACGCTTTCTTTCGCCAAGACAGTGCGTTTCTCACTGTTACATGCATTTGAATGGGCAACTCGACCGAAACAAAGTATAGGTTTTCATTATGTGAATAACTTGGAAATCTTAGCTCAAACAGCTGCAAAACCTGTTTTCCCAGCACGGGAACCTTGAGTTCTATAAGATAAAGCCATAAACATGTGTATCCGAGTCTTCTATCAAAAGTTACAGCTATTCATATGAAGTTGTACAAAAACGCTTTCTTTCGCCAAGACAGTGCGTTTCTCACTGTTACATGCATTTGAATGGGGAACTCGACCGAAACAAAGTATATGTTTTCATTATGTGAATAACTTGGAAATCTTAGCTCAAACAGCTGCAAAACCTGTTTTCCCAGCACAGAGACCTTGAGTTCTATAATATAAGGCCATAAACATGTTTGTCTGAGTCTTCTATCAAAAGTTACAGCTATTTCTATGAAGTTGTACAAAAACGCTTTCTTTCGCCAAGACAGTGCGTTTCTCACTGTTACATGCATTTGAATGGGGAACTCGACCGAAACAAAGTATATGTTTTCATTATGTGAATAACTTGGAAATCTTAGCTCAAACAGCTGCAAAACCTGTTTTCCCAGCACGGAGACCTTGAGTTCTATAATATAAGGCCATAAACATGTTTGTCTGAGTCTTCTATCAAAAGTTACAGCTATTTCTATGAAGTTGTACAAAAACGCTTTCTTTCGCCAAGACAGTGCGTTTCTCACTGTTACATGCATTTGAATGGGCAACTCGACCGAAACAAAGTATAGGTTTTCATTATGTGAATAACTTGGAAATCTTAGCTCAAACAGCTGCAAAACCTGTTTGCCCAGCACGGGAACCTTGAGTTCTATAAGATAAAGCCATAAACATGTGTATCCGAGTCTTCTATCAAAAGTTACAGCTATTCATATGAAGTTGTACAAAAACGCTTTCTTTCGCCAAGACAGTGCGTTTCTCACTGTTACATGCATTTGAATGGGCAACTCGACCGAAACAAAGTATAGGTTTTCATTATGTGAATAACTTGGAAATCTTAGCTCAAACAGCTGCAAAACCTGTTTTCCCAGCACGGAGACCTTGAGTTCTATAATATAAGGCCATAAACATGTTTGTCTGAGTCTTCTATCAAAAGTTACAGCTATTTCTATGAAGTTGTACAAAAACGCTTTCTTTCGCCAAGACAGTGCGTTTCTCACTGTTACATGCATTTGAATGGGGAACTCGACCGAAACAAAGTATAGGTTTTCATTATGTGAATAACTTGGAAATCTTAGCTCAAACAGCTGCAAAACCTGTTTTCCCAGCACGGGAACCTTGAGTTCTATAAGATAAAGCCATAAACATGTGTATCCGAGTCTTCTATCAAAAGTTACAGCTATTTCTATGAAGTTGTACAAAAACGCTTTCTTTCGCCAAGACAGTGCGTTTCTCACTGTTACATGCATTTGAATGGGGAACTCGACCGAAACAAAGTATAGGTTTTCATTATGTGAATAACTTGGAAATCTTAGCTCAAACAGCTGCAAAACCTGTTTTCCCAGCACGGGAACCTTGAGTTCTATAAGATAAAGCCATAAACATGTGTATCCGAGTCTTCTATCAAAAGTTACAGCTATTCATATGAAGTTGTACAAAAACGCTTTCTTTCGCCAAGACAGTGCGTTTCTCACTGTTACATGCATTTGAATGGGGAACTCGACCGAAACAAAGTATATGTTTTCATTATGTGAATAACTTGGAAATCTTAGCTCAAACAGCTGCAAAACCTGTTTTCCCAGCACAGAGACCTTGAGTTCTATAATATAAGGCCATAAACATGTTTGTCTGAGTCTTCTATCAAAAGTTACAGCTATTTCTATGAAGTTGTACAAAAACGCTTTCTTTCGCCAAGACAGTGCGTTTCTCACTGTTACATGCATTTGAATGGGGAACTCGACCGAAACAAAGTATATGTTTTCATTATGTGAATAACTTGGAAATCTTAGCTCAAACAGCTGCAAAACCTGTTTTCCCAGCACGGAGACCTTGAGTTCTATAATATAAGGCCATAAACATGTTTGTCTGAGTCTTCTATCAAAAGTTACAGCTATTTCTATGAAGTTGTACAAAAACGCTTTCTTTCGCCAAGACAGTGCGTTTCTCACTGTTACATGCATTTGAATGGGGAACTCGACCGAAACAAAGTATAGGTTTTCATTATGTGAATAACTTGGAAATCTTAGCTCAAACAGCTGCAAAACCTGTTTGCCCAGCACGGGGACCTTGAGTTCTATAATATAAGGCCATAAACATGTTTGTCTGAGTCTTCTATCAAAAGTTACAGCTATTTCTATGAAGTTGTACAAAAACGCTTTCTTTCGCCAAGACAGTGCGTTTCTCACTGTTACATGCATTTGAATGGGCAACTCGACCGAAACAAAGTATAGGTTTTCATTATGTGAATAACTTGGAAATCTTAGCTCAAACAGCTGCAAAACCTGTTTGCCCAGCACGGGAACCTTGAGTTCTATAAGATAAAGCCATAAACATGTGTATCCGAGTCTTCTATCAAAAGTTACAGCTATTCATATGAAGTTGTACAAAAACGCTTTCTTTCGCCAAGACAGTGCGTTTCTCACTGTTACATGCATTTGAATGGGGAACTCGACCGAAACAAAGTATATGTTTTCATTATGTGAATAACTTGGAAATCTTAGCTCAAACAGCTGCAAAACCTGTTTTCCCAGCACAGAGACCTTGAGTTCTATAATATAAGGCCATAAACATGTTTGTCTGAGTCTTCTATCAAAAGTTACAGCTATTTCTATGAAGTTGTACAAAAACGCTTTCTTTCGCCAAGACAGTGCGTTTCTCACTGTTACATGCATTTGAATGGGGAACTCGACCGAAACAAAGTATATGTTTTCATTATGTGAATAACTTGGAAATCTTAGCTCAAACAGCTGCAAAACCTGTTTTCCCAGCACGGGAACCTTGAGTTCTATAAGATAAAGCCATAAACATGTGTATCCGAGTCTTCTATCAAAAGTTACAGCTATTCATATGAAGTTGTACAAAAACGCTTTCTTTCGCCAAGACAGTGCGTTTCTCACTGTTACATGCATTTGAATGGGCAACTCGACCGAAACAAAGTATAGGTTTTCATTATGTGAATAACTTGGAAATCTTAGCTCAAACAGCTGCAAAACCTGTTTGCCCAGCACGGGGACCTTGAGTTCTATAATATAAGGCCATAAACATGTTTGTCTGAGTCTTCTATCAAAAGTTACAGCTATTTCTATGAAGTTGTACAAAAACGCTTTCTTTCGCCAAGACAGTGCGTTTCTCACTGTTACATGCATTTGAATGGGCAACTCGACCGAAACAAAGTATAGGTTTTCATTATGTGAATAACTTGGAAATCTTAGCTCAAACAGCTGCAAAACCTGTTTGCCCAGCACGGGGACCTTGAGTTCTATAATATAAGGCCATAAACATGTTTGTCTGAGTCTTCTATCAAAAGTTACAGCTATTTCTATGAAGTTGTACAAAAACGCTTTCAGTTCGCCAAGACAGTGCGTTTCTCACTGTTACATGCATTTGAATGGGGAACTCCACCGAAACAAAGTACAAGTTTTCATTATGTGAATAACTTGGAAATCTTAGCTCAAACAGCTGCAAAACCTGTTTTCCCAGCACGGAGACCTTGAGTTCTATAATATAAGGCCATAAACATGTTTGTCTGAGTCTTCTATCAAAAGTTACAGCTATTTCTATGAAGTTGTACAAAAACGCTTTCTTTCGCCAAGACAGTGCGTTTCTCACTGTTACATGCATTTGAATGGGGAACTCGACCGAAACAAAGTATAGGTTTTCATTATGTGAATAACTTGGAAATCTTAGCTCAAACAGCTGCAAAACCTGTTTGCCCAGCACGGGGACCTTGAGTTCTATAATATAAGGCCATAAACATGTTTGTCTGAGTCTTCTATCAAAAGTTACAGCTATTTCTATGAAGTTGTACAAAAACGCTTTCTTTCGCCAAGACAGTGCGTTTCTCACTGTTACATGCATTTGAATGGGCAACTCGACCGAAACAAAGTATAGGTTTTCATTATGTGAATAACTTGGAAATCTTAGCTCAAACAGCTGCAAAACCTGTTTTCCCAGCACGGGAACCTTGAGTTCTATAAGATAAAGCCATAAACATGTGTATCCGAGTCTTCTATCAAAAGTTACAGCTATTCATATGAAGTTGTACAAAAACGCTTTCTTTCGCCAAGACAGTGCGTTTCTCACTGTTACATGCATTTGAATGGGGAACTCGACCGAAACAAAGTATATGTTTTCATTATGTGAATAACTTGGAAATCTTAGCTCAAACAGCTGCAAAACCTGTTTTCCCAGCACGGAGACCTTGAGTTCTATAATATAAGGCCATAAACATGTTTGTCTGAGTCTTCTATCAAAAGTTACAGCTATTTCTATGAAGTTGTACAAAAACGCTTTCTTTCGCCAAGACAGTGCGTTTCTCACTGTTACATGCATTTGAATGGGGAACTCCACCGAAACAAAGTATATGTTTTCATTATGTGAATAACTTGGAAATCTTAGCTCAAACAGCTGCAAAACCTGTTTTCCCAGCACGGAGACCTTGAGTTCTATAATATAAGGCCATAAACATGTTTGTCTGAGTCTTCTATCAAAAGTTACAGCTATTTCTATGAAGTTGTACAAAAACGCTTTCTTTCGCCAAGACAGTGCGTTTCTCACTGTTACATACATTTGAATGGGGAACTCGACCGAAACAAAGTATATGTTTTCATTATGTGAATAACTTGGAAATCTTAGCTCAAACAGCTGCAAAACCTGTTTTCCCAGCACGGAGACCTTGAGTTCTATAATATAAGGCCATAAACATGTTTGTCTGAGTCTTCTATCAAAAGTTACAGCTATTTCTATGAAGTTGTACAAAAATGCTTTCTTTCGCCAAGACAGTGCGTTTCTCACTGTTACATGCATTTGAATGGGGAACTCGACCGAAACAAAGTATAGGTTTTCATTATGTGAATAACTTGGAAATCTTAGCTCAAACAGCTGCAAAACCTGTTTTCCCAGCACGGAGACCTTGAGTTCTATAATATAAGGCCATAAACATGTTTGTCTGAGTCTTCTATCAAAAGTTACAGCTATTTCTATGAAGTTGTACAAAAACGCTTTCTTTCGCCAAGACAGTGCGTTTCTCACTGTTACATGCATTTGAATGGGGAACTCGACCGAAACAAAGTATAGGTTTTCATTATGTGAATAACTTGGAAATCTTAGCTCAAACAGCTGCAAAACCTGTTTGCCCAGCACGGGGACCTTGAGTTCTATAATATAAGGCCATAAACATGTTTGTCTGAGTCTTCTATCAAAAGTTACAGCTATTTCTATGAAGTTGTACAAAAACGCTTTCTTTCGCCAAGACAGTGCGTTTCTCACTGTTACATGCATTTGAATGGGCAACTCGACCGAAACAAAGTATAGGTTTTCATTATGTGAATAACTTGGAAATCTTAGCTCAAACAGCTGCAAAACCTGTTTGCCCAGCACGGGGACCTTGAGTTCTATAATATAAGGCCATAAACATGTTTGTCTGAGTCTTCTATCAAAAGTTACAGCTATTTCTATGAAGTTGTACAAAAACGCTTTCAGTTCGCCAAGACAGTGCGTTTCTCACTGTTACATGCATTTGAATGGGGAACTCCACCGAAACAAAGTACAAGTTTTCATTATGTGAATAACTTGGAAATCTTAGCTCAAACAGCTGCAAAACCTGTTTTCCCAGCACGGAGACCTTGAGTTCTATAATATAAGGCCATAAACATGTTTGTCTGAGTCTTCTATCAAAAGTTACAGCTATTTCTATGAAGTTGTACAAAAACGCTTTCTTTCGCCAAGACAGTGCGTTTCTCACTGTTACATGCATTTGAATGGGGAACTCGACCGAAACAAAGTATAGGTTTTCATTATGTGAATAACTTGGAAATCTTAGCTCAAACAGCTGCAAAACCTGTTTGCCCAGCACGGGGACCTTGAGTTCTATAATATAAGGCCATAAACATGTTTGTCTGAGTCTTCTATCAAAAGTTACAGCTATTTCTATGAAGTTGTACAAAAACGCTTTCTTTCGCCAAGACAGTGCGTTTCTCACTGTTACATGCATTTGAATGGGCAACTCGACCGAAACAAAGTATAGGTTTTCATTATGTGAATAACTTGGAAATCTTAGCTCAAACAGCTGCAAAACCTGTTTTCCCAGCACGGGAACCTTGAGTTCTATAAGATAAAGCCATAAACATGTGTATCCGAGTCTTCTATCAAAAGTTACAGCTATTCATATGAAGTTGTACAAAAACGCTTTCTTTCGCCAAGACAGTGCGTTTCTCACTGTTACATGCATTTGAATGGGGAACTCGACCGAAACAAAGTATATGTTTTCATTATGTGAATAACTTGGAAATCTTAGCTCAAACAGCTGCAAAACCTGTTTTCCCAGCACGGAGACCTTGAGTTCTATAATATAAGGCCATAAACATGTTTGTCTGAGTCTTCTATCAAAAGTTACAGCTATTTCTATGAAGTTGTACAAAAACGCTTTCTTTCGCCAAGACAGTGCGTTTCTCACTGTTACATGCATTTGAATGGGGAACTCGACCGAAACAAAGTATAGGTTTTCATTATGTGAATAACTTGGAAATCTTAGCTCAAACAGCTGCAAAACCTGTTTGCCCAGCACGGGAACCTTGAGTTATATAAGATAAAGCCATAAACATGTGTATCCGAGTCTTCTATCAAAAGTTACAGCTATTTCTATGAAGTTGTACAAAAACGCTTTCTTTCGCCAAGACAGTGCGTTTCTCACTGTTACATGCATTTGAATGGGGAACTCGACCGAAACAAAGTATAGGTTTTCATTATGTGAATAACTTGGAAATCTTAGCTCAAACAGCTGCAAAACCTGTTTGCCCAGCACGGGAACCTTGAGTTCTATAAGATAAAGCCATAAACATGTGTATCCGAGTCTTCTATCAAAAGTTACAGCTATTCATATGAAGTTGTACAAAAACGCTTTCTTTCGCCAAGACAGTGCGTTTCTCACTGTTACATGCATTTGAATGGGGAACTCCACCGAAACAAAGTACAAGTTTTCATTATGTGAATAACTTGGAAATCTTAGCTCAAACAGCTGCAAAACCTGTTTTCCCAGCACGGAGACCTTGAGTTCTATAATATAAGGCCATAAACATGTTTGTCTGAGTCTTCTATCAAAAGTTACAGCTATTTCTATGAAGTTGTACAAAAACGCTTTCTTTCGCCAAGACAGTGCGTTTCTCACTGTTACATACATTTGAATGGGGAACTCGACCGAAACAAAGTATATGTTTTCATTATGTGAATAACTTGGAAATCTTAGCTCAAACAGCTGCAAAACCTGTTTTCCCAGCACGGAGACCTTGAGTTCTATAATATAAGGCCATAAACATGTTTGTCTGAGTCTTCTATCAAAAGTTACAGCTATTTCTATGAAGTTGTACAAAAATGCTTTCTTTCGCCAAGACAGTGCGTTTCTCACTGTTACATGCATTTGAATGGGGAACTCGACCGAAACAAAGTATAGGTTTTCATTATGTGAATAACTTGGAAATCTTAGCTCACACAGCTGCAAAACCTGTTTTCCCAGCACGGAGACCTTGAGTTCTATAATATAAGGCCATAAACATGTTTGTCTGAGTCTTCTATCAAAAGTTACAGCTATTTCTATGAAGTTGTACAAAAACGCTTTCTTTCGCCAAGACAGTGCGTTTCTCACTGTTACATGCATTTGAATGGGGAACTCGACCGAAACAAAGTATATGTTTTCATTATGTGAATAACTTGGAAATCTTAGCTCAAACAGCTGCAAAACCTGTTTTCCCAGCACGGAGACCTTGAGTTCTATAATATAAGGCCATAAACATGTTTGTCTGAGTCTTCTATCAAAAGTTACAGCTATTTCTATGAAGTTGTACAAAAACGCTTTCTTTCGCCAAGACAGTGCGTTTCTCACTGTTACATGCATTTGAATGGGGAACTCGACCGAAACAAAGTATATGTTTTCATTATGTGAATAACTTGGAAATCTTAGCTCAAACAGCTGCAAAACCTGTTTTCCCAGCACGGAGACCTTGAGTTCTATAATATAAGGCCATAAACATGTTTGTCTGAGTCTTCTATCAAAAGTTACAGCTATTTCTATGAAGTTGTACAAAAACGCTTTCTTTCGCCAAGACAGTGCGTTTCTCACTGTTACATGCATTTGAATGGGGAACTCGACCGAAACAAAGTATAGGTTTTCATTATGTGAATAACTTGGAAATCTTAGCTCAAACAGCTGCAAAACCTGTTTTCCCAGCACGGGGACCTTGAGTTCTATAATATAAGGCCATAAACATGTTTGTCTGAGTCTTCTATCAAAAGTTACAGCTATTTCTATGAAGTTGTACAAAAACGCTTTCTTTCGCCAAGACAGTGCGTTTCTCACTGTTACATGCATTTGAATGGGCAACTCGACCGAAACAAAGTATAGGTTTTCATTATGTGAATAACTTGGAAATCTTAGCTCAAACAGCTGCAAAACCTGTTTTCCCAGCACGGGAACCTTGAGTTCTATAAGATAAAGCCATAAACATGTGTATCCGAGTCTTCTATCAAAAGTTACAGCTATTCATATGAAGTTGTACAAAAACGCTTTCTTTCGCCAAGACAGTGCGTTTCTCACTGTTACATACATTTGAATGGGGAACTCGACCGAAACAAAGTATATGTTTTCATTATGTGAATAACTTGGAAATCTTAGCTCAAACAGCTGCAAAACCTGTTTGCCCAGCACGGGAACCTTGAGTTCTATAAGATAAAGCCATAAACATGTGTATCCGAGTCTTCTATCAAAAGTTACAGCTATTCATATGAAGTTGTACAAAAACGCTTTCTTTCGCCAAGACAGTGCGTTTCTCACTGTTACATGCATTTGAATGGGGAACTCCACCGAAACAAAGTACAAGTTTTCATTATGTGAATAACTTGGAAATCTTAGCTCAAACAGCTGCAAAACCTGTTTTCCCAGCACGGAGACCTTGAGTTCTATAATATAAGGCCATAAACATGTTTGTCTGAGTCTTCTATCAAAAGTTACAGCTATTTCTATGAAGTTGTACAAAAATGCTTTCTTTCGCCAAGACAGTGCGTTTCTCACTGTTACATGCATTTGAATGGGGAACTCGACCGAAACAAAGTATAGGTTTTCATTATGTGAATAACTTGGAAATCTTAGCTCAAACAGCTGCAAAACCTGTTTTCCCAGCACGGAGACCTTGAGTTCTATAATATAAGGCCATAAACATGTTTGTCTGAGTCTTCTATCAAAAGTTACAGCTATTTCTATGAAGTTGTACAAAAACGCTTTCTTTCGCCAAGACAGTGCGTTTCTCACTGTTACATGCATTTGAATGGGGAACTCGACCGAAACAAAGTATAGGTTTTCATTATGTGAATAACTTGGAAATCTTAGCTCAAACAGCTGCAAAACCTGTTTTCCCAGCACAGAGACCTTGAGTTCTATAATATAAGGCCATAAACATGTTTGTCTGAGTCTTCTATCAAAAGTTACAGCTATTTCTATGAAGTTGTACAAAAACGCTTTCTTTCGCCAAGACAGTGCGTTTCTCACTGTTACATGCATTTGAATGGGGAACTCGACCGAAACAAAGTATAGGTTTTCATTATGTGAATAACTTGAAAATCTTAGCTCAAACAGCTGCAAAACCTGTTTTCCCAGCACGGGGACCTTGAGTTCTATAATATAAGGCCATAAACATGTTTGTCTGAGTCTTCTATCAAAAGTTACAGCTATTTCTATGAAGTTGTACAAAAACGCTTTCTTTCGCCAAGACAGTGCGTTTCTCACTGTTACATGCATTTGAATGGGGAACTCGACCGAAACAAAGTATAGGTTTTCATTATGTGAATAACTTGGAAATCTTAGCTCAAACAGCTGCAAAACCTGTTTTCCCAGCACGGGGACCTTGAGTTCTATAATATAAGGCCATAAACATGTTTGTCTGAGTCTTCTATCAAAAGTTACAGCTATTTCTATGAAGTTGTACAAAAACGCTTTCTTTCGCCAAGACAGTGCGTTTCTCACTGTTACATGCATTTGAATGGGGAACTCCACCGAAACAAAGTACAAGTTTTCATTATGTGAATAACTTGGAAATCTTAGCTCAAACAGCTGCAAAACCTGTTTTCCCAGCACGGAGACCTTGAGTTCTATAAGATAAAGCCATAAACATGTGTATCCGAGTCTTCTATCAAAAGTTACAGCTATTTCTATGAAGTTGTACAAAAACGCTTTCTTTCGCCAAGACAGTGCGTTTCTCACTGTTACATGCATTTGAATGGGGAACTCGACCGAAACAAAGTATATGTTTTCATTATGTGAATAACTTGGAAATCTTAGCTCAAACAGCTGCAAAACCTGTTTTCCCAGCACGGAGACCTTGAGTTCTATAATATAAGGCCATAAACATGTTTGTCTGAGTCTTCTATCAAAAGTTACAGCTATTTCTATGAAGTTGTACAAAAACGCTTTCTTTCGCCAAGACAGTGCGTTTCTCACTGTTACATGCATTTGAATGGGGAACTCGACCGAAACAAAGTATATGTTTTCATTATGTGAATAACTTGGAAATCTTAGCTCAAACAGCTGCAAAACCTGTTTTCCCAGCACGGAGACCTTGAGTTCTATAATATAAGGCCATAAACATGTTTGTCTGAGTCTTCTATCAAAAGTTACAGCTATTTCTATGAAGTTGTACAAAAACGCTTTCTTTCGCCAAGACAGTGCGTTTCTCACTGTTACATGCATTTGAATGGGGAACTCGACCGAAACAAAGTATAGGTTTTCATTATGTGAATAACTTGGAAATCTTAGCTCAAACAGCTGCAAAACCTGTTTTCCCAGCACGGGGACCTTGAGTTCTATAATATAAGGCCATAAACATGTTTGTCTGAGTCTTCTATCAAAAGTTACAGCTATTTCTATGAAGTTGTACAAAAACGCTTTCTTTCGCCAAGACAGTGCGTTTCTCACTGTTACATGCATTTGAATGGGGAACTCGACCGAAACAAAGTATAGGTTTTCATTATGTGAATAACTTGGAAATCTTAGCTCAAACAGCTGCAAAACCTGTTTGCCCAGCACGGGAACCTTGAGTTATATAAGATAAAGCCATAAACATGTGTATCCGAGTCTTCTATCAAAAGTTACAGCTATTTCTATGAAGTTGTACAAAAACGCTTTCTTTCGCCAAGACAGTGCGTTTCTCACTGTTACATGCATTTGAATGGGGAACTCGACCGAAACAAAGTATAGGTTTTCATTATGTGAATAACTTGGAAATCTTAGCTCAAACAGCTGCAAAACCTGTTTGCCCAGCACGGGAACCTTGAGTTCTATAAGATAAAGCCATAAACATGTGTATCCGAGTCTTCTATCAAAAGTTACAGCTATTCATATGAAGTTGTACAAAAACGCTTTCTTTCGCCAAGACAGTGCGTTTCTCACTGTTACATGCATTTGAATGGGGAACTCCACCGAAACAAAGTACAAGTTTTCATTATGTGAATAACTTGGAAATCTTAGCTCAAACAGCTGCAAAACCTGTTTTCCCAGCACGGAGACCTTGAGTTCTATAATATAAGGCCATAAACATGTTTGTCTGAGTCTTCTATCAAAAGTTACAGCTATTTCTATGAAGTTGTACAAAAACGCTTTCTTTCGCCAAGACAGTGCGTTTCTCACTGTTACATACATTTGAATGGGGAACTCGACCGAAACAAAGTATATGTTTTCATTATGTGAATAACTTGGAAATCTTAGCTCAAACAGCTGCAAAACCTGTTTTCCCAGCACGGAGACCTTGAGTTCTATAATATAAGGCCATAAACATGTTTGTCTGAGTCTTCTATCAAAAGTTACAGCTATTTCTATGAAGTTGTACAAAAATGCTTTCTTTCGCCAAGACAGTGCGTTTCTCACTGTTACATGCATTTGAATGGGGAACTCGACCGAAACAAAGTATAGGTTTTCATTATGTGAATAACTTGGAAATCTTAGCTCAAACAGCTGCAAAACCTGTTTTCCCAGCACGGAGACCTTGAGTTCTATAATATAAGGCCATAAACATGTTTGTCTGAGTCTTCTATCAAAAGTTACAGCTATTTCTATGAAGTTGTACAAAAACGCTTTCTTTCGCCAAGACAGTGCGTTTCTCACTGTTACATGCATTTGAATGGGGAACTCGACCGAAACAAAGTATATGTTTTCATTATGTGAATAACTTGGAAATCTTAGCTCAAACAGCTGCAAAACCTGTTTTCCCAGCACGGAGACCTTGAGTTCTATAATATAAGGCCATAAACATGTTTGTCTGAGTCTTCTATCAAAAGTTACAGCTATTTCTATGAAGTTGTACAAAAACGCTTTCTTTCGCCAAGACAGTGCGTTTCTCACTGTTACATGCATTTGAATGGGGAACTCGACCGAAACAAAGTATATGTTTTCATTATGTGAATAACTTGGAAATCTTAGCTCAAACAGCTGCAAAACCTGTTTTCCCAGCACGGAGACCTTGAGTTCTATAATATAAGGCCATAAACATGTTTGTCTGAGTCTTCTATCAAAAGTTACAGCTATTTCTATGAAGTTGTACAAAAACGCTTTCTTTCGCCAAGACAGTGCGTTTCTCACTGTTACATGCATTTGAATGGGGAACTCGACCGAAACAAAGTATAGGTTTTCATTATGTGAATAACTTGGAAATCTTAGCTCAAACAGCTGCAAAACCTGTTTTCCCAGCACGGGGACCTTGAGTTCTATAATATAAGGCCATAAACATGTTTGTCTGAGTCTTCTATCAAAAGTTACAGCTATTTCTATGAAGTTGTACAAAAACGCTTTCTTTCGCCAAGACAGTGCGTTTCTCACTGTTACATGCATTTGAATGGGCAACTCGACCGAAACAAAGTATAGGTTTTCATTATGTGAATAACTTGGAAATCTTAGCTCAAACAGCTGCAAAACCTGTTTTCCCAGCACGGGAACCTTGAGTTCTATAAGATAAAGCCATAAACATGTGTATCCGAGTCTTCTATCAAAAGTTACAGCTATTCATATGAAGTTGTACAAAAACGCTTTCTTTCGCCAAGACAGTGCGTTTCTCACTGTTACATACATTTGAATGGGGAACTCGACCGAAACAAAGTATATGTTTTCATTATGTGAATAACTTGGAAATCTTAGCTCAAACAGCTGCAAAACCTGTTTGCCCAGCACGGGAACCTTGAGTTCTATAAGATAAAGCCATAAACATGTGTATCCGAGTCTTCTATCAAAAGTTACAGCTATTCATATGAAGTTGTACAAAAACGCTTTCTTTCGCCAAGACAGTGCGTTTCTCACTGTTACATGCATTTGAATGGGGAACTCCACCGAAACAAAGTACAAGTTTTCATTATGTGAATAACTTGGAAATCTTAGCTCAAACAGCTGCAAAACCTGTTTTCCCAGCACGGAGACCTTGAGTTCTATAATATAAGGCCATAAACATGTTTGTCTGAGTCTTCTATCAAAAGTTACAGCTATTTCTATGAAGTTGTACAAAAACGCTTTCTTTCGCCAAGACAGTGCGTTTCTCACTGTTACATACATTTGAATGGGGAACTCGACCGAAACAAAGTATATGTTTTCATTATGTGAATAACTTGGAAATCTTAGCTCAAACAGCTGCAAAACCTGTTTTCCCAGCACGGAGACCTTGAGTTCTATAATATAAGGCCATAAACATGTTTGTCTGAGTCTTCTATCAAAAGTTACAGCTATTTCTATGAAGTTGTACAAAAACGCTTTCTTTCGCCAAGACAGTGCGTTTCTCACTGTTACATGCATTTGAATGGGGAACTCGACCGAAACAAAGTATAGGTTTTCATTATGTGAATAACTTGGAAATCTTAGCTCAAACAGCTGCAAAACCTGTTTTCCCAGCACAGAGACCTTGAGTTCTATAATATAAGGCCATAAACATGTTTGTCTGAGTCTTCTATCAAAAGTTACAGCTATTTCTATGAAGTTGTACAAAAACGCTTTCTTTCGCCAAGACAGTGCGTTTCTCACTGTTACATGCATTTGAATGGGGAACTCGACCGAAACAAAGTATAGGTTTTCATTATGTGAATAACTTGGAAATCTTAGCTCAAACAGCTGCAAAACCTGTTTTCCCAGCACGGGGACCTTGAGTTCTATAATATAAGGCCATAAACATGTTTGTCTGAGTCTTCTATCAAAAGTTACAGCTATTTCTATGAAGTTGTACAAAAACGCTTTCTTTCGCCAAGACAGTGCGTTTCTCACTGTTACATGCATTTGAATGGGGAACTCCACCGAAACAAAGTACAAGTTTTCATTATGTGAATAACTTGGAAATCTTAGCTCAAACAGCTGCAAAACCTGTTTTCCCAGCACGGAGACCTTGAGTTCTATAAGATAAAGCCATAAACATGTGTATCCGAGTCTTCTATCAAAAGTTACAGCTATTTCTATGAAGTTGTACAAAAACGCTTTCTTTCGCCAAGACAGTGCGTTTCTCACTGTTACATGCATTTGAATGGGGAACTCGACCGAAACAAAGTATATGTTTTCATTATGTGAATAACTTGGAAATCTTAGCTCAAACAGCTGCAAAACCTGTTTTCCCAGCACGGAGACCTTGAGTTCTATAATATAAGGCCATAAACATGTTTGTCTGAGTCTTCTATCAAAAGTTACAGCTATTTCTATGAAGTTGTACAAAAACGCTTTCTTTCGCCAAGACAGTGCGTTTCTCACTGTTACATGCATTTGAATGGGGAACTCGACCGAAACAAAGTATATGTTTTCATTATGTGAATAACTTGGAAATCTTAGCTCAAACAGCTGCAAAACCTGTTTTCCCAGCACGGAGACCTTGAGTTCTATAATATAAGGCCATAAACATGTTTGTCTGAGTCTTCTATCAAAAGTTACAGCTATTTCTATGAAGTTGTACAAAAACGCTTTCTTTCGCCAAGACAGTGCGTTTCTCACTGTTACATGCATTTGAATGGGGAACTCGACCGAAACAAAGTATAGGTTTTCATTATGTGAATAACTTGGAAATCTTAGCTCAAACAGCTGCAAAACCTGTTTTCCCAGCACGGGGACCTTGAGTTCTATAATATAAGGCCATAAACATGTTTGTCTGAGTCTTCTATCAAAAGTTACAGCTATTTCTATGAAGTTGTACAAAAACGCTTTCTTTCGCCAAGACAGTGCGTTTCTCACTGTTACATGCATTTGAATGGGCAACTCGACCGAAACAAAGTATAGGTTTTCATTATGTGAATAACTTGGAAATCTTAGCTCAAACAGCTGCAAAACCTGTTTTCCCAGCACGGGAACCTTGAGTTCTATAAGATAAAGCCATAAACATGTGTATCCGAGTCTTCTATCAAAAGTTACAGCTATTCATATGAAGTTGTACAAAAACGCTTTCTTTCGCCAAGACAGTGCGTTTCTCACTGTTACATACATTTGAATGGGGAACTCGACCGAAACAAAGTATATGTTTTCATTATGTGAATAACTTGGAAATCTTAGCTCAAACAGCTGCAAAACCTGTTTGCCCAGCACGGGAACCTTGAGTTCTATAAGATAAAGCCATAAACATGTGTATCCGAGTCTTCTATCAAAAGTTACAGCTATTCATATGAAGTTGTACAAAAACGCTTTCTTTCGCCAAGACAGTGCGTTTCTCACTGTTACATGCATTTGAATGGGGAACTCGACCGAAACAAAGTATAGGTTTTCATTATGTGAATAACTTGGAAATCTTAGCTCAAACAGCTGCAAAACCTGTTTTCCCAGCACGGAGACCTTGAGTTCTATAATATAAGGCCATAAACATGTTTGTCTGAGTCTTCTATCAAAAGTTACAGCTATTTCTATGAAGTTGTACAAAAACGCTTTCTTTCGCCAAGACAGTGCGTTTCTCACTGTTACATGCATTTGAATGGGGAACTCGACCGAAACAAAGTATAGGTTTTCATTATGTGAATAACTTGGAAATCTTAGCTCAAACAGCTGCAAAACCTGTTTTCCCAGCACGGAGACCTTGAGTTCTATAATATAAGGCCATAAACATGTTTGTCTGAGTCTTCTATCAAAAGTTACAGCTATTTCTATGAAGTTGTACAAAAACGCTTTCTTTCGCCAAGACAGTGCGTTTCTCACTGTTACATGCATTTGAATGGGGAACTCGACCGAAACAAAGTATAGGTTTTCATTATGTGAATAACTTGGAAATCTTAGCTCAAACAGCTGCAAAACCTGTTTGCCCAGCACGGGAACCTTGAGTTCTATAATATAAGGCCATAAACATGTTTGTCTGAGTCTTCTATCAAAAGTTACAGCTATTTCTATGAAGTTGTACAAAAACGCTTTCTTTCGCCAAGACAGTGCGTTTCTCACTGTTACATGCATTTGAATGGGGAACTCGACCGAAACAAAGTATAGGTTTTCATTATGTGAATAACTTGAAAATCTTAGCTCAAACAGCTGCAAAACCTGTTTTCCCAGCACGGGGACCTTGAGTTCTATAATATAAGGCCATAAACATGTTTGTCTGAGTCTTCTATCAAAAGTTACAGCTATTTCTATGAAGTTGTACAAAAACGCTTTCTTTCGCCAAGACAGTGCGTTTCTCACTGTTACATGCATTTGAATGGGGAACTCGACCGAAACAAAGTATATGTTTTCATTATGTGAATAACTTGGAAATCTTAGCTCAAACAGCTGCAAAACCTGTTTTCCCAGCACGGAGACCTTGAGTTCTATAATATAAGGCCATAAACATGTTTGTCTGAGTCTTCTATCAAAAGTTACAGCTATTTCTATGAAGTTGTACAAAAACGCTTTCTTTCGCCAAGACAGTGCGTTTCTCACTGTTACATGCATTTGAATGGGGAACTCCACCGAAACAAAGTATATGTTTTCATTATGTGAATAACTTGGAAATCTTAGCTCAAACAGCTGCAAAACCTGTTTTCCCAGCACGGAGACCTTGAGTTCTATAATATAAGGCCATAAACATGTTTGTCTGAGTCTTCTATCAAAAGTTACAGCTATTTCTATGAAGTTGTACAAAAACGCTTTCTTTCGCCAAGACAGTGCGTTTCTCACTGTTACATGCATTTGAATGGGGAACTCGACCGAAACAAAGTATAGGTTTTCATTATGTGAATAACTTGGAAATCTTAGCTCAAACAGCTGCAAAACCTGTTTTCCCAGCACGGGGACCTTGAGTTCTATAATATAAGGCCATAAACATGTTTGTCTGAGTCTTCTATCAAAAGTTACAGCTATTTCTATGAAGTTGTACAAAAACGCTTTCTTTCGCCAAGACAGTGCGTTTCTCACTGTTACATGCATTTGAATGGGCAACTCGACCGAAACAAAGTATAGGTTTTCATTATGTGAATAACTTGGAAATCTTAGCTCAAACAGCTGCAAAACCTGTTTTCCCAGCACGGGAACCTTGAGTTCTATAAGATAAAGCCATAAACATGTGTATCCGAGTCTTCTATCAAAAGTTACAGCTATTCATATGAAGTTGTACAAAAACGCTTTCTTTCGCCAAGACAGTGCGTTTCTCACTGTTACATACATTTGAATGGGGAACTCGACCGAAACAAAGTATATGTTTTCATTATGTGAATAACTTGGAAATCTTAGCTCAAACAGCTGCAAAACCTGTTTGCCCAGCACGGGAACCTTGAGTTCTATAATATAAGGCCATAAACATGTTTGTCTGAGTCTTCTATCAAAAGTTACAGCTATTTCTATGAAGTTGTACAAAAACGCTTTCTTTCGCCAAGACAGTGCGTTTCTCACTGTTACATGCATTTGAATGGGGAACTCGACCGAAACAAAGTATAGGTTTTCATTATGTGAATAACTTGGAAATCTTAGCTCAAACAGCTGCAAAACCTGTTTTCCCAGCACGGAGACCTTGAGTTCTATAATATAAGGCCATAAACATGTTTGTCTGAGTCTTCTATCAAAAGTTACAGCTATTTCTATGAAGTTGTACAAAAACGCTTTCTTTCGCCAAGACAGTGCGTTTCTCACTGTTACATGCATTTGAATGGGGAACTCGACCGAAACAAAGTATAGGTTTTCATTATGTGAATAACTTGGAAATCTTAGCTCAAACAGCTGCAAAACCTGTTTTCCCAGCACGGGGACCTTTAGTTCTATAATATAAGGCCATAAACATGTTTGTCTGAGTCTTCTATCAAAAGTTACAGCTATTTCTATGAAGTTGTACAAAAACGCTTTCTTTCGCCAAGACAGTGCGTTTCTCACTGTTACATGCATTTGAATGGGGAACTCGACCGAAACAAAGTATAGGTTTTCATTATGTGAATAACTTGGAAATCTTAGCTCAAACAGCTGCAAAACCTGTTTTCCCAGCACGGGGACCTTGAGTTCTATAAGATAAAGCCATAAACATGTGTATCCGAGTCTTCTATCAAAAGTTACAGCTATTCATATGAAGTTGTACAAAAACGCTTTCTTTCGCCAAGACAGTGCGTTTCTCACTGTTACATGCATTTGAATGGGGAACTCGACCGAAACAAAGTATAGGTTTTCATTATGTGAATAACTTGGAAATCTTAGCTCAAACAGCTGCAAAACCTGTTTTCCCAGCACAGGAACCTTGAGTTCTATAAGATAAAGCCATAAACATGTGTATCCGAGTCTTCTATCAAAAGTTACAGCTATTTCTATGAAGTTGTACAAAAACGCTTTCTTTCGCCAAGACAGTGTGTTTCTCACTGTTACATGCATTTGAATGGGGAACTCGACCGAAACAAAGTATATGTTTTCATTATGTGAATAACTTGGAAATCTTAGCTCAAACAGCTGCAAAACCTGTTTGCCCAGCACGGGAACCTTGAGTTCTATAAGATAAAGCCATAAACATGTGTATCCGAGTCTTCTATCAAAAGTTACAGCTATTCATATGAAGTTGTACAAAAACGCTTTCTTTCGCCAAGACAGTGCGTTTCTCACTGTTACATGCATTTGAATGGGGAACTCCACCGAAACAAAGTACAAGTTTTCATTATGTGAATAACTTGGAAATCTTAGCTCAAACAGCTGCAAAACCTGTTTTCCCAGCACGGAGACCTTGAGTTCTATAATATAAGGCCATAAACATGTTTGTCTGAGTCTTCTATCAAAAGTTACAGCTATTTCTATGAAGTTGTACAAAAACGCTTTCTTTCGCCAAGACAGTGCGTTTCTCACTGTTACATGCATTTGAATGGGGAACTCGACCGAAACAAAGTATAGGTTTTCATTATGTGAATAACTTGGAAATCTTAGCTCAAACAGCTGCAAAACCTGTTTTCCCAGCACGGAGACCTTGAGTTCTATAATATAAGGCCATAAACATGTTTGTCTGAGTCTTCTATCAAAAGTTACAGCTATTTCTATGAAGTTGTACAAAAACGCTTTCTTTCGCCAAGACAGTGCGTTTCTCACTGTTACATGCATTTGAATGGGGAACTCGACCGAAACAAAGTATAGGTTTTCATTATGTGAATAACTTGGAAATCTTAGCTCAAACAGCTGCAAAACCTGTTTTCCCAGCACAGAGACCTTGAGTTCTATAATATAAGGCCATAAACATGTTTGTCTGAGTCTTCTATCAAAAGTTACAGCTATTTCTATGAAGTTGTACAAAAACGCTTTCTTTCGCCAAGACAGTGCGTTTCTCACTGTTACATGCATTTGAATGGGGAACTCGACCGAAACAAAGTATAGGTTTTCATTATGTGAATAACTTGAAAATCTTAGCTCAAACAGCTGCAAAACCTGTTTTCCCAGCACGGGGACCTTGAGTTCTATAATATAAGGCCATAAACATGTTTGTCTGAGTCTTCTATCAAAAGTTACAGCTATTTCTATGAAGTTGTACAAAAACGCTTTCTTTCGCCAAGACAGTGCGTTTCTCACTGTTACATGCATTTGAATGGGGAACTCGACCGAAACAAAGTATATGTTTTCATTATGTGAATAACTTGGAAATCTTAGCTCAAACAGCTGCAAAACCTGTTTTCCCAGCACGGGGACCTTGAGTTCTATAATATAAGGCCATAAACATGTTTGTCTGAGTCTTCTATCAAAAGTTACAGCTATTTCTATGAAGTTGTACAAAAACGCTTTCTTTCGCCAAGACAGTGCGTTTCTCACTGTTACATGCATTTGAATGGGGAACTCCACCGAAACAAAGTACAAGTTTTCATTATGTGAATAACTTGGAAATCTTAGCTCAAACAGCTGCAAAACCTGTTTTCCCAGCACGGAGACCTTGAGTTCTATAAGATAAAGCCATAAACATGTGTATCCGAGTCTTCTATCAAAAGTTACAGCTATTTCTATGAAGTTGTACAAAAACGCTTTCTTTCGCCAAGACAGTGCGTTTCTCACTGTTACATGCATTTGAATGGGGAACTCGACCGAAACAAAGTATATGTTTTCATTATGTGAATAACTTGGAAATCTTAGCTCAAACAGCTGCAAAACCTGTTTTCCCAGCACGGAGACCTTGAGTTCTATAATATAAGGCCATAAACATGTTTGTCTGAGTCTTCTATCAAAAGTTACAGCTATTTCTATGAAGTTGTACAAAAACGCTTTCTTTCGCCAAGACAGTGCGTTTCTCACTGTTACATGCATTTGAATGGGGAACTCGACCGAAACAAAGTATAGGTTTTCATTATGTGAATAACTTGGAAATCTTAGCTCAAACAGCTGCAAAACCTGTTTTCCCAGCACGGGGACCTTGAGTTCTATAATATAAGGCCATAAACATGTTTGTCTGAGTCTTCTATCAAAAGTTACAGCTATTTCTATGAAGTTGTACAAAAACGCTTTCTTTCGCCAAGACAGTGCGTTTCTCACTGTTACATGCATTTGAATGGGCAACTCGACCGAAACAAAGTATAGGTTTTCATTATGTGAATAACTTGGAAATCTTAGCTCAAACAGCTGCAAAACCTGTTTTCCCAGCACGGGAACCTTGAGTTCTATAAGATAAAGCCATAAACATGTGTATCCGAGTCTTCTATCAAAAGTTACAGCTATTCATATGAAGTTGTACAAAAACGCTTTCTTTCGCCAAGACAGTGCGTTTCTCACTGTTACATACATTTGAATGGGGAACTCGACCGAAACAAAGTATATGTTTTCATTATGTGAATAACTTGGAAATCTTAGCTCAAACAGCTGCAAAACCTGTTTGCCCAGCACGGGAACCTTGAGTTCTATAATATAAGGCCATAAACATGTTTGTCTGAGTCTTCTATCAAAAGTTACAGCTATTTCTATGAAGTTGTACAAAAACGCTTTCTTTCGCCAAGACAGTGCGTTTCTCACTGTTACATGCATTTGAATGGGGAACTCGACCGAAACAAAGTATAGGTTTTCATTATGTGAATAACTTGGAAATCTTAGCTCAAACAGCTGCAAAACCTGTTTTCCCAGCACGGAGACCTTGAGTTCTATAATATAAGGCCATAAACATGTTTGTCTGAGTCTTCTATCAAAAGTTACAGCTATTTCTATGAAGTTGTACAAAAACGCTTTCTTTCGCCAAGACAGTGCGTTTCTCACTGTTACATGCATTTGAATGGGGAACTCGACCGAAACAAAGTATAGGTTTTCATTATGTGAATAACTTGGAAATCTTAGCTCAAACAGCTGCAAAACCTGTTTTCCCAGCACGGGGACCTTTAGTTCTATAATATAAGGCCATAAACATGTTTGTCTGAGTCTTCTATCAAAAGTTACAGCTATTTCTATGAAGTTGTACAAAAACGCTTTCTTTCGCCAAGACAGTGCGTTTCTCACTGTTACATGCATTTGAATGGGGAACTCGACCGAAACAAAGTATAGGTTTTCATTATGTGAATAACTTGGAAATCTTAGCTCAAACAGCTGCAAAACCTGTTTTCCCAGCACGGGGACCTTGAGTTCTATAAGATAAAGCCATAAACATGTGTATCCGAGTCTTCTATCAAAAGTTACAGCTATTCATATGAAGTTGTACAAAAACGCTTTCTTTCGCCAAGACAGTGCGTTTCTCACTGTTACATGCATTTGAATGGGGAACTCCACCGAAACAAAGTATAGGTTTTCATTATGTGAATAACTTGGAAATCTTAGCTCAAACAGCTGCAAAACCTGTTTTCCCAGCACGGGGACCTTGAGTTCTATAAGATAAGGCCATAAACATGTGTATCCGAGTCTTCTATCAAAAGTTACAGCTATTCATATGAAGTTGTACAAAAACGCTTTCTTTCGCCAAGACAGTGCGTTTCTCACTGTTACATGCATTTGAATGGGGAACTCGACCGAAACAAAGTATATGTTTTCATTATGTGAATAACTTGGAAATCTTAGCTCAAACAGCTGCAAAACCTGTTTTCCCAGCACGGAGACCTTGAGTTCTATAATATAAGGCCATAAACATGTTTGTCTGAGTCTTCTATCAAAAGTTACAGCTATTCATATGAAGTTGTACAAAAACGCTTTCTTTCGCCAAGACAGTGCGTTTCTCACTGTTACATGCATTTGAATGGGGAACTCCACCGAAACAAAGTATAGGTTTTCATTATGTGAATAACTTGGAAATCTTAGCTCAAACAGCTGCAAAACCTGTTTTCCCAGCACGGGGACCTTGAGTTCTATAATATAAGGCCATAAACATGTTTGTCTGAGTCTTCTATCAAAAGTTACAGCTATTTCTATGAAGTTGTACAAAAACGCTTTCTTTCGCCAAGACAGTGCGTTTCTCACTGTTACATGCATTTGAATGGGGAACTCGACCGAAACAAAGTATAGGTTTTCATTATGTGAATAACTTGGAAATCTTAGCTCAAACAGCTGCAAACCCTGTTTGCCCAGCACGGGAACCTTGAGTTCTATAAGATAAAGCCATAAACATGTGTATCCGAGTCTTCTATCAAAAGTTACAGCTATTCATATGAAGTTGTACAAAAACGCTTTCTTTCGCCAAGACAGTGCGTTTCTCACTGTTACATGCATTTGAATGGGGAACTCCACCGAAACAAAGTACAAGTTTTCATTATGTGAATAACTTGGAAATCTTAGCTCAAACAGCTGCAAAACCTGTTTTCCCAGCACGGAGACCTTGAGTTCTATAATATAAGGCCATAAACATGTTTGGCTGAGTCTTCTATCAAAAGTTACAGCTATTTCTATGCAGTTGTACAAAAACGCTTTCTTTCGCCAAGACAGTGCGTTTCTCACTGTTACATGCATTTGAATGGGGAACTCGACCGAAACAAAGTATAGGTTTTCATTATGTGAATAACTTGGAAATCTTAGCTCAAACAGCTGCAAAACCTGTTTTCCCAGCACGGGGACCTTGAGTTCTATAATATAAGGCCATAAACATGTTTGTCTGAGTCTTCTATCAAAAGTTACAGCTATTTCTATGAAGTTGTACAAAAACGCTTTCTTTCGCCAAGACAGTGCGTTTCTCACTGTTACATGCATTTGAATGGGGAACTCGACCGAAACAAAGTATAGGTTTTCATTATGTGAATAACTTGGAAATCTTAGCTCAAACAGCTGCAAAACCTGTTTTCCCAGCACGGGGACCTTGAGTTCTATAAGATAAAGCCATAAACATGTGTATCCGAGTCTTCTATCAAAAGTTACAGCTATTTCTATGAAGTTGTACAAAAACGCTTTCTTTCGCCAAGACAGTGCGTTTCTCACTGTTACATGCATTTGAATGGGGAACTCGACCGAAACAAAGTATATGTTTTCATTATGTGAATAACTTGGAAATCTTAGCTCAAACAGCTGCAAAACCTGTTTTCCCAGCACGGAGACCTTGAGTTCTATAATATAAGGCCATAAACATGTTTGTCTGAGTCTTCTATCAAAAGTTACAGCTATTTCTATGAAGTTGTACAAAAACGCTTTCTTTCGCCAAGACAGTGCGTTTCTCACTGTTACATGCATTTGAATGGGGAACTCGACCGAAACAAAGTATAGGTTTTCATTATGTGAATAACTTGGAAATCTTAGCTCAAACAGCTGCAAAACCTGTTTTCCCAGCACGGAGACCTTGAGTTCTATAATATAAGGCCATAAACATGTTTGTCTGAGTCTTCTATCAAAAGTTACAGCTATTTCTATGAAGTTGTACAAAAACGCTTTCTTTCGCCAAGACAGTGCGTTTCTCACTGTTACATGCATTTGAATGGGGAACTCGACCGAAACAAAGTATATGTTTTCATTATGTGAATAACTTGGAAATCTTAGCTCAAACAGCTGCAAAACCTGTTTTCCCAGCACGGAGACCTTGAGTTCTATAATATAAGGCCATAAACATGTTTGTCTGAGTCTTCTATCAAAAGTTACAGCTATTTCTATGAAGTTGTACAAAAACGCTTTCTTTCGCCAAGACAGTGCGTTTCTCACTGTTACATGCATTTGAATGGGGAACTCCACCGAAACAAAGTATATGTTTTCATTATGTGAATAACTTGGAAATCTTAGCTCAAACAGCTGCAAAACCTGTTTTCCCAGCACGGAGACCTTGAGTTCTATAATATAAGGCCATAAACATGTTTGTCTGAGTCTTCTATCAAAAGTTACAGCTATTTCTATGAAGTTGTACAAAAACGCTTTCTTTCGCCAAGACAGTGCGTTTCTCACTGTTACATGCATTTGAATGGGGAACTCGACCGAAACAAAGTATAGGTTTTCATTATGTGAATAACTTGGAAATCTTAGCTCAAACAGCTGCAAAACCTGTTTTCCCAGCACGGAGACCTTGAGTTCTATAATATAAGGCCATAAACATGTTTGTCTGAGTCTTCTATCAAAGGTTACAGCTATTTCTATGAAGTTGTACAAAAACGCTTTCTTTCGCCAAGACAGTGCGTTTCTCACTGTTACATGCATTTGAATGGGCAACTCGACCGAAACAAAGTATAGGTTTTCATTATGTGAATAACTTGGAAATCTTAGCTCAAACAGCTGCAAAACCTGTTTTCCCAGCACGGGAACCTTGAGTTCTATAAGATAAAGCCATAAACATGTGTATCCGAGTCTTCTATCAAAAGTTACAGCTATTCATATGAAGTTGTACAAAAACGCTTTCTTTCGCCAAGACAGTGCGTTTCTCACTGTTACATGCATTTGAATGGGGAACTCGACCGAAACAAAGTATAGGTTTTCATTATGTGAATAACTTGGAAATCTTAGCTCAAACAGCTGCAAAACCTGTTTTCCCAGCACGGAGACCTTGAGTTCTATAATATAAGGCCATAAACATGTTTGTCTGAGTCTTCTATCAAAAGTTACAGCTATTTCTATGAAGTTGTACAAAAACGCTTTCTTTCGCCAAGACAGTGCGTTTCTCACTGTTACATGCATTTGAATGGGGAACTCGACCGAAACAAAGTATATGTTTTCATTATGTGAATAACTTGGAAATCTTAGCTCAAACAGCTGCAAAACCTGTTTTCCCAGCACGGAGACCTTGAGTTCTATAATATAAGGCCATAAACATGTTTGTCTGAGTCTTCTATCAAAAGTTACAGCTATTTCTATGAAGTTGTACAAAAACGCTTTCTTTCGCCAAGACAGTGCGTTTCTCACTGTTACATGCATTTGAATGGGGAACTCCACCGAAACAAAGTATATGTTTTCATTATGTGAATAACTTGGAAATCTTAGCTCAAACAGCTGCAAAACCTGTTTTCCCAGCACGGAGACCTTGAGTTCTATAATATAAGGCCATAAACATGTTTGTCTGAGTCTTCTATCAAAAGTTACAGCTATTTCTATGAAGTTGTACAAAAACGCTTTCTTTCGCCAAGACAGTGCGTTTCTCACTGTTACATGCATTTGAATGGGGAACTCGACCGAAACAAAGTATAGGTTTTCATTATGTGAATAACTTGGAAATCTTAGCTCAAACAGCTGCAAAACCTGTTTTCCCAGCACGGGGACCTTGAGTTCTATAATATAAGGCCATAAACATGTTTGTCTGAGTCTTCTATCAAAAGTTACAGCTATTTCTATGAAGTTGTACAAAAACGCTTTCTTTCGCCAAGACAGTGCGTTTCTCACTGTTACATGCATTTGAATGGGCAACTCGACCGAAACAAAGTATAGGTTTTCATTATGTGAATAACTTGGAAATCTTAGCTCAAACAGCTGCAAAACCTGTTTTCCCAGCACGGGAACCTTGAGTTCTATAAGATAAAGCCATAAACATGTGTATCCGAGTCTTCTATCAAAAGTTACAGCTATTCATATGAAGTTGTACAAAAACGCTTTCTTTCGCCAAGACAGTGCGTTTCTCACTGTTACATACATTTGAATGGGGAACTCGACCGAAACAAAGTATATGTTTTCATTATGTGAATAACTTGGAAATCTTAGCTCAAACAGCTGCAAAACCTGTTTGCCCAGCACGGGAACCTTGAGTTCTATAATATAAGGCCATAAACATGTTTGTCTGAGTCTTCTATCAAAAGTTACAGCTATTTCTATGAAGTTGTACAAAAACGCTTTCTTTCGCCAAGACAGTGCGTTTCTCACTGTTACATGCATTTGAATGGGGAACTCGACCGAAACAAAGTATAGGTTTTCATTATGTGAATAACTTGGAAATCTTAGCTCAAACAGCTGCAAAACCTGTTTTCCCAGCACGGAGACCTTGAGTTCTATAATATAAGGCCATAAACATGTTTGTCTGAGTCTTCTATCAAAAGTTACAGCTATTTCTATGAAGTTGTACAAAAACGCTTTCTTTCGCCAAGACAGTGCGTTTCTCACTGTTACATGCATTTGAATGGGGAACTCGACCGAAACAAAGTATAGGTTTTCATTATGTGAATAACTTGGAAATCTTAGCTCAAACAGCTGCAAAACCTGTTTTCCCAGCACGGGGACCTTTAGTTCTATAATATAAGGCCATAAACATGTTTGTCTGAGTCTTCTATCAAAAGTTACAGCTATTTCTATGAAGTTGTACAAAAACGCTTTCTTTCGCCAAGACAGTGCGTTTCTCACTGTTACATGCATTTGAATGGGGAACTCGACCGAAACAAAGTATAGGTTTTCATTATGTGAATAACTTGGAAATCTTAGCTCAAACAGCTGCAAAACCTGTTTTCCCAGCACGGGGACCTTGAGTTCTATAAGATAAAGCCATAAACATGTGTATCCGAGTCTTCTATCAAAAGTTACAGCTATTCATATGAAGTTGTACAAAAACGCTTTCTTTCGCCAAGACAGTGCGTTTCTCACTGTTACATGCATTTGAATGGGGAACTCGACCGAAACAAAGTATAGGTTTTCATTATGTGAATAACTTGGAAATCTTAGCTCAAACAGCTGCAAAACCTGTTTTCCCAGCACGGGGACCTTGAGTTCTATAATATAAGGCCATAAACATGTTTGTCTGAGTCTTCTATCAAAAGTTACAGCTATTTCTATGAAGTTGTACAAAAACGCTTTCTTTCGCCAAGACAGTGCGTTTCTCACTGTTACATGCATTTGAATGGGGAACTCGACCGAAACAAAGTATAGGTTTTCATTATGTGAATAACTTGGAAATCTTAGCTCAAACAGCTGCAAAACCTGTTTTCCCAGCACGGGGACCTTGAGTTCTATAAGATAAAGCCATAAACATGTGTATCCGAGTCTTCTATCAAAAGTTACAGCTATTTCTATGAAGTTGTACAAAAACGCTTTCTTTCGCCAAGACAGTGCGTTTCTCACTGTTACATGCATTTGAATGGGGAACTCGACCGAAACAAAGTATATGTTTTCATTATGTGAATAACTTGGAAATCTTAGCTCAAACAGCTGCAAAACCTGTTTTCCCAGCACGGAGACCTTGAGTTCTATAATATAAGGCCATAAACATGTTTGTCTGAGTCTTCTATCAAAAGTTACAGCTATTTCTATGAAGTTGTACAAAAACGCTTTCTTTCGCCAAGACAGTGCGTTTCTCACTGTTACATGCATTTGAATGGGGAACTCCACCGAAACAAAGTATATGTTTTCATTATGTGAATAACTTGGAAATCTTAGCTCAAACAGCTGCAAAACCTGTTTTCCCAGCACGGAGACCTTGAGTTCTATAATATAAGGCCATAAACATGTTTGTCTGAGTCTTCTATCAAAAGTTACAGCTATTTCTATGAAGTTGTACAAAAACGCTTTCTTTCGCCAAGACAGTGCGTTTCTCACTGTTACATGCATTTGAATGGGGAACTCGACCGAAACAAAGTATAGGTTTTCATTATGTGAATAACTTGGAAATCTTAGCTCAAACAGCTGCAAAACCTGTTTTCCCAGCACGGGGACCTTGAGTTCTATAATATAAGGCCATAAACATGTTTGTCTGAGTCTTCTATCAAAAGTTACAGCTATTTCTATGAAGTTGTACAAAAACGCTTTCTTTCGCCAAGACAGTGCGTTTCTCACTGTTACATGCATTTGAATGGGCAACTCGACCGAAACAAAGTATAGGTTTTCATTATGTGAATAACTTGGAAATCTTAGCTCAAACAGCTGCAAAACCTGTTTTCCCAGCACGGGAACCTTGAGTTCTATAAGATAAAGCCATAAACATGTGTATCCGAGTCTTCTATCAAAAGTTACAGCTATTCATATGAAGTTGTACAAAAACGCTTTCTTTCGCCAAGACAGTGCGTTTCTCACTGTTACATACATTTGAATGGGGAACTCGACCGAAACAAAGTATATGTTTTCATTATGTGAATAACTTGGAAATCTTAGCTCAAACAGCTGCAAAACCTGTTTGCCCAGCACGGGAACCTTGAGTTCTATAATATAAGGCCATAAACATGTTTGTCTGAGTCTTCTATCAAAAGTTACAGCTATTTCTATGAAGTTGTACAAAAACGCTTTCTTTCGCCAAGACAGTGCGTTTCTCACTGTTACATGCATTTGAATGGGGAACTCGACCGAAACAAAGTATAGGTTTTCATTATGTGAATAACTTGGAAATCTTAGCTCAAACAGCTGCAAAACCTGTTTTCCCAGCACGGAGACCTTGAGTTCTATAATATAAGGCCATAAACATGTTTGTCTGAGTCTTCTATCAAAAGTTACAGCTATTTCTATGAAGTTGTACAAAAACGCTTTCTTTCGCCAAGACAGTGCGTTTCTCACTGTTACATGCATTTGAATGGGGAACTCGACCGAAACAAAGTATAGGTTTTCATTATGTGAATAACTTGGAAATCTTAGCTCAAACAGCTGCAAAACCTGTTTTCCCAGCACGGGGACCTTTAGTTCTATAATATAAGGCCATAAACATGTTTGTCTGAGTCTTCTATCAAAAGTTACAGCTATTTCTATGAAGTTGTACAAAAACGCTTTCTTTCGCCAAGACAGTGCGTTTCTCACTGTTACATGCATTTGAATGGGGAACTCGACCGAAACAAAGTATAGGTTTTCATTATGTGAATAACTTGGAAATCTTAGCTCAAACAGCTGCAAAACCTGTTTTCCCAGCACGGGGACCTTGAGTTCTATAAGATAAAGCCATAAACATGTGTATCCGAGTCTTCTATCAAAAGTTACAGCTATTCATATGAAGTTGTACAAAAACGCTTTCTTTCGCCAAGACAGTGCGTTTCTCACTGTTACATGCATTTGAATGGGGAACTCGACCGAAACAAAGTATAGGTTTTCATTATGTGAATAACTTGGAAATCTTAGCTCAAACAGCTGCAAAACATGTTTTCCCAGCACGGGGACCTTGAGTTCTATAATATAAGGCCATAAACATGTTTGTCTGAGTCTTCTATCAAAAGTTACAGCTATTTCTATGAAGTTGTACAAAAACGCTTTCTTTCGCCAAGACAGTGCGTTTCTCACTGTTACATGCATTTGAATGGGGAACTCGACCGAAACAAAGTATAGGTTTTCATTATGTGAATAACTTGGAAATCTTAGCTCAAACAGCTGCAAAACCTGTTTTCCCAGCACGGGGACCTTGAGTTCTATAAGATAAAGCCATAAACATGTGTATCCGAGTCTTCTATCAAAAGTTACAGCTATTTCTATGAAGTTGTACAAAAACGCTTTCTTTCGCCAAGACAGTGCGTTTCTCACTGTTACATGCATTTGAATGGGGAACTCGACCGAAACAAAGTATATGTTTTCATTATGTGAATAACTTGGAAATCTTAGCTCAAACAGCTGCAAAACCTGTTTTCCCAGCACGGAGACCTTGAGTTCTATAATATAAGGCCATAAACATGTTTGTCTGAGTCTTCTATCAAAAGTTACAGCTATTTCTATGAAGTTGTACAAAAACGCTTTCTTTCGCCAAGACAGTGCGTTTCTCACTGTTACATGCATTTGAATGGGGAACTCGACCGAAACAAAGTATAGGTTTTCATTATGTGAATAACTTGGAAATCTTAGCTCAAACAGCTGCAAAACCTGTTTTCCCAGCACGGAGACCTTGAGTTCTATAATATAAGGCCATAAACATGTTTGTCTGAGTCTTCTATCAAAAGTTACAGCTATTTCTATGAAGTTGTACAAAAACGCTTTCTTTCGCCAAGACAGTGCGTTTCTCACTGTTACATGCATTTGAATGGGGAACTCGACCGAAACAAAGTATATGTTTTCATTATGTGAATAACTTGGAAATCTTAGCTCAAACAGCTGCAAAACCTGTTTTCCCAGCACGGAGACCTTGAGTTCTATAATATAAGGCCATAAACATGTTTGTCTGAGTCTTCTATCAAAAGTTACAGCTATTTCTATGAAGTTGTACAAAAACGCTTTCTTTCGCCAAGACAGTGCGTTTCTCACTGTTACATGCATTTGAATGGGGAACTCCACCGAAACAAAGTATATGTTTTCATTATGTGAATAACTTGGAAATCTTAGCTCAAACAGCTGCAAAACCTGTTTTCCCAGCACGGAGACCTTGAGTTCTATAATATAAGGCCATAAACATGTTTGTCTGAGTCTTCTATCAAAAGTTACAGCTATTTCTATGAAGTTGTACAAAAACGCTTTCTTTCGCCAAGACAGTGCGTTTCTCACTGTTACATGCATTTGAATGGGGAACTCGACCGAAACAAAGTATAGGTTTTCATTATGTGAATAACTTGGAAATCTTAGCTCAAACAGCTGCAAAACCTGTTTTCCCAGCACGGGGACCTTGAGTTCTATAATATAAGGCCATAAACATGTTTGTCTGAGTCTTCTATCAAAAGTTACAGCTATTTCTATGAAGTTGTACAAAAACGCTTTCTTTCGCCAAGACAGTGCGTTTCTCACTGTTACATGCATTTGAATGGGCAACTCGACCGAAACAAAGTATAGGTTTTCATTATGTGAATAACTTGGAAATCTTAGCTCAAACAGCTGCAAAACCTGTTTTCCCAGCACGGGAACCTTGAGTTCTATAAGATAAAGCCATAAACATGTGTATCCGAGTCTTCTATCAAAAGTTACAGCTATTCATATGAAGTTGTACAAAAACGCTTTCTTTCGCCAAGACAGTGCGTTTCTCACTGTTACATACATTTGAATGGGGAACTCGACCGAAACAAAGTATATGTTTTCATTATGTGAATAACTTGGAAATCTTAGCTCAAACAGCTGCAAAACCTGTTTGCCCAGCACGGGAACCTTGAGTTCTATAATATAAGGCCATAAACATGTTTGTCTGAGTCTTCTATCAAAAGTTACAGCTATTTCTATGAAGTTGTACAAAAACGCTTTCTTTCGCCAAGACAGTGCGTTTCTCACTGTTACATGCATTTGAATGGGGAACTCGACCGAAACAAAGTATATGTTTTCATTATGTGAATAACTTGGAAATCTTAGCTCAAACAGCTGCAAAACCTGTTTTCCCAGCACGGAGACCTTGAGTTCTATAATATAAGGCCATAAACATGTTTGTCTGAGTCTTCTATCAAAAGTTACAGCTATTTCTATGAAGTTGTACAAAAACGCTTTCTTTCGCCAAGACAGTGCGTTTCTCACTGTTACATGCATTTGAATGGGGAACTCCACCGAAACAAAGTATATGTTTTCATTATGTGAATAACTTGGAAATCTTAGCTCAAACAGCTGCAAAACCTGTTTTCCCAGCACGGAGACCTTGAGTTCTATAATATAAGGCCATAAACATGTTTGTCTGAGTCTTCTATCAAAAGTTACAGCTATTTCTATGAAGTTGTACAAAAACGCTTTCTTTCGCCAAGACAGTGCGTTTCTCACTGTTACATGCATTTGAATGGGGAACTCCACCGAAACAAAGTATAGGTTTTCATTATGTGAATAACTTGGAAATCTTAGCTCAAACAGCTGCAAAACCTGTTTTCCCAGCACGGGGACCTTGAGTTCTATAATATAAGGCCATAAACATGTTTGTCTGAGTCTTCTATCAAAAGTTACAGCTATTTCTATGAAGTTGTACAAAAACGCTTTCTTTCGCCAAGACAGTGCGTTTCTCACTGTTACATGCATTTGAATGGGCAACTCGACCGAAACAAAGTATAGGTTTTCATTATGTGAATAACTTGGAAATCTTAGCTCAAACAGCTGCAAAACCTGTTTTCCCAGCACGGGAACCTTGAGTTCTATAAGATAAAGCCATAAACATGTGTATCCGAGTCTTCTATCAAAAGTTACAGCTATTCATATGAAGTTGTACAAAAACGCTTTCTTTCGCCAAGACAGTGCGTTTCTCACTGTTACATACATTTGAATGGGGAACTCGACCGAAACAAAGTATATGTTTTCATTATGTGAATAACTTGGAAATCTTAGCTCAAACAGCTGCAAAACCTGTTTGCCCAGCACGGGAACCTTGAGTTCTATAATATAAGGCCATAAACATGTTTGTCTGAGTCTTCTATCAAAAGTTACAGCTATTTCTATGAAGTTGTACAAAAACGCTTTCTTTCGCCAAGACAGTGCGTTTCTCACTGTTACATGCATTTGAATGGGGAACTCGACCGAAACAAAGTATAGGTTTTCATTATGTGAATAACTTGGAAATCTTAGCTCAAACAGCTGCAAAACCTGTTTTCCCAGCACGGAGACCTTGAGTTCTATAATATAAGGCCATAAACATGTTTGTCTGAGTCTTCTATCAAAAGTTACAGCTATTTCTATGAAGTTGTACAAAAACGCTTTCTTTCGCCAAGACAGTGCGTTTCTCACTGTTACATGCATTTGAATGGGGAACTCGACCGAAACAAAGTATAGGTTTTCATTATGTGAATAACTTGGAAATCTTAGCTCAAACAGCTGCAAAACCTGTTTTCCCAGCACGGGGACCTTTAGTTCTATAATATAAGGCTATAAACATGTTTGTCTGAGTCTTCTATCAAAAGTTACAGCTATTTCTATGAAGTTGTACAAAAACGCTTTCTTTCGCCAAGACAGTGCGTTTCTCACTGTTACATGCATTTGAATGGGGAACTCGACCGAAACAAAGTATAGGTTTTCATTATGTGAATAACTTGGAAATCTTAGCTCAAACAGCTGCAAAACCTGTTTTCCCAGCACGGGGACCTTGAGTTCTATAAGATAAAGCCATAAACATGTGTATCCGAGTCTTCTATCAAAAGTTACAGCTATTCATATGAAGTTGTACAAAAACGCTTTCTTTCGCCAAGACAGTGCGTTTCTCACTGTTACATGCATTTGAATGGGGAACTCCACCGAAACAAAGTATAGGTTTTCATTATGTGAATAACTTGGAAATCTTAGCTCAAACAGCTGCAAAACCTGTTTTCCCAGCACGGGGACCTTGAGTTCTATAAGATAAGGCCATAAACATGTGTATCCGAGTCTTCTATCAAAAGTTACAGCTATTCATATGAAGTTGTACAAAAACGCTTTCTTTCGCCAAGACAGTGCGTTTCTCACTGTTACATGCATTTGAATGGGGAACTCGACCGAAACAAAGTATATGTTTTCATTATGTGAATAACTTGGAAATCTTAGCTCAAACAGCTGCAAAACCTGTTTTCCCAGCACGGAGACCTTGAGTTCTATAATATAAGGCCATAAACATGTTTGTCTGAGTCTTCTATCAAAAGTTACAGCTATTTCTATGAAGTTGTACAAAAACGCTTTCTTTCGCCAAGACAGTGCGTTTCTCACTGTTACATGCATTTGAATGGGGAACTCGACCGAAACAAAGTATAGGTTTTCATTATGTGAATAACTTGGAAATCTTAGCTCAAACAGCTGCAAAACCTGTTTTCCCAGCACGGAGACCTTGAGTTCTATAATATAAGGCCATAAACATGTTTGTCTGAGTCTTCTATCAAAAGTTACAGCTATTTCTATGAAGTTGTACAAAAACGCTTTCTTTCGCCAAGACAGTGCGTTTCTCACTGTTACATGCATTTGAATGGGGAACTCGACCGAAACAAAGTATATGTTTTCATTATGTGAATAACTTGGAAATCTTAGCTCAAACAGCTGCAAAACCTGTTTTCCCAGCACGGAGACCTTGAGTTCTATAATATAAGGCCATAAACATGTTTGTCTGAGTCTTCTATCAAAAGTTACAGCTATTTCTATGAAGTTGTACAAAAACGCTTTCTTTCGCCAAGACAGTGCGTTTCTCACTGTTACATGCATTTGAATGGGCAACTCGACCGAAACAAAGTATAGGTTTTCATTATGTGAATAACTTGGAAATCTTAGCTCAAACAGCTGCAAAACCTGTTTTCCCAGCACGGGAACCTTGAGTTCTATAAGATAAAGCCATAAACATGTGTATCCGAGTCTTCTATCAAAAGTTACAGCTATTCATATGAAGTTGTACAAAAACGCTTTCTTTCGCCAAGACAGTGCGTTTCTCACTGTTACATACATTTGAATGGGGAACTCGACCGAAACAAAGTATATGTTTTCATTATGTGAATAACTTGGAAATCTTAGCTCAAACAGCTGCAAAACCTGTTTGCCCAGCACGGGAACCTTGAGTTCTATAATATAAGGCCATAAACATGTTTGTCTGAGTCTTCTATCAAAAGTTACAGCTATTTCTATGAAGTTGTACAAAAACGCTTTCTTTCGCCAAGACAGTGCGTTTCTCACTGTTACATGCATTTGAATGGGGAACTCGACCGAAACAAAGTATAGGTTTTCATTATGTGAATAACTTGGAAATCTTAGCTCAAACAGCTGCAAAACCTGTTTTCCCAGCACGGAGACCTTGAGTTCTATAATATAAGGCCATAAACATGTTTGTCTGAGTCTTCTATCAAAAGTTACAGCTATTTCTATGAAGTTGTACAAAAACGCTTTCTTTCGCCAAGACAGTGCGTTTCTCACTGTTACATGCATTTGAATGGGGAACTCGACCGAAACAAAGTATAGGTTTTCATTATGTGAATAACTTGGAAATCTTAGCTCAAACAGCTGCAAAACCTGTTTTCCCAGCACGGGGACCTTTAGTTCTATAATATAAGGCCATAAACATGTTTGTCTGAGTCTTCTATCAAAAGTTACAGCTATTTCTATGAAGTTGTACAAAAACGCTTTCTTTCGCCAAGACAGTGCGTTTCTCACTGTTACATGCATTTGAATGGGGAACTCGACCGAAACAAAGTATAGGTTTTCATTATGTGAATAACTTGGAAATCTTAGCTCAAACAGCTGCAAAACCTGTTTTCCCAGCACGGGGACCTTGAGTTCTATAAGATAAAGCCATAAACATGTGTATCCGAGTCTTCTATCAAAAGTTACAGCTATTCATATGAAGTTGTACAAAAACGCTTTCTTTCGCCAAGACAGTGCGTTTCTCACTGTTACATGCATTTGAATGGGGAACTCGACCGAAACAAAGTATAGGTTTTCATTATGTGAATAACTTGGAAATCTTAGCTCAAACAGCTGCAAAACCTGTTTTCCCAGCACGGGGACCTTGAGTTCTATAATATAAGGCCATAAACATGTTTGTCTGAGTCTTCTATCAAAAGTTACAGCTATTTCTATGAAGTTGTACAAAAACGCTTTCTTTCGCCAAGACAGTGCGTTTCTCACTGTTACATGCATTTGAATGGGGAACTCGACCGAAACAAAGTATAGGTTTTCATTATGTGAATAACTTGGAAATCTTAGCTCAAACAGCTGCAAAACCTGTTTTCCCAGCACGGGGACCTTGAGTTCTATAAGATAAAGCCATAAACATGTGTATCCGAGTCTTCTATCAAAAGTTACAGCTATTTCTATGAAGTTGTACAAAAACGCTTTCTTTCGCCAAGACAGTGCGTTTCTCACTGTTACATGCATTTGAATGGGGAACTCGACCGAAACAAAGTATAGGTTTTCATTATGTGAATAACTTGGAAATCTTAGCTCAAACAGCTGCAAAACCTGTTTTCCCAGCACGGAGACCTTGAGTTCTATAATATAAGGCCATAAACATGTTTGTCTGAGTCTTCTATCAAAAGTTACAGCTATTTCTATGAAGTTGTACAAAAACGCTTTCTTTCGCCAAGACAGTGCGTTTCTCACTGTTACATGCATTTGAATGGGGAACTCGACCGAAACAAAGTATATGTTTTCATTATGTGAATAACTTGGAAATCTTAGCTCAAACAGCTGCAAAACCTGTTTTCCCAGCACGGAGACCTTGAGTTCTATAATATAAGGCCATAAACATGTTTGTCTGAGTCTTCTATCAAAAGTTACAGCTATTTCTATGAAGTTGTACAAAAACGCTTTCTTTCGCCAAGACAGTGCGTTTCTCACTGTTACATGCATTTGAATGGGGAACTCCACCGAAACAAAGTATATGTTTTCATTATGTGAATAACTTGGAAATCTTAGCTCAAACAGCTGCAAAACCTGTTTTCCCAGCACGGAGACCTTGAGTTCTATAATATAAGGCCATAAACATGTTTGTCTGAGTCTTCTATCAAAAGTTACAGCTATTTCTATGAAGTTGTACAAAAACGCTTTCTTTCGCCAAGACAGTGCGTTTCTCACTGTTACATGCATTTGAATGGGGAACTCGACCGAAACAAAGTATAGGTTTTCATTATGTGAATAACTTGGAAATCTTAGCTCAAACAGCTGCAAAACCTGTTTTCCCAGCACGGGGACCTTGAGTTCTATAATATAAGGCCATAAACATGTTTGTCTGAGTCTTCTATCAAAAGTTACAGCTATTTCTATGAAGTTGTACAAAAACGCTTTCTTTCGCCAAGACAGTGCGTTTCTCACTGTTACATGCATTTGAATGGGCAACTCGACCGAAACAAAGTATAGGTTTTCATTATGTGAATAACTTGGAAATCTTAGCTCAAACAGCTGCAAAACCTGTTTTCCCAGCACGGGAACCTTGAGTTCTATAAGATAAAGCCATAAACATGTGTATCCGAGTCTTCTATCAAAAGTTACAGCTATTCATATGAAGTTGTACAAAAACGCTTTCTTTCGCCAAGACAGTGCGTTTCTCACTGTTACATACATTTGAATGGGGAACTCGACCGAAACAAAGTATATGTTTTCATTATGTGAATAACTTGGAAATCTTAGCTCAAACAGCTGCAAAACCTGTTTGCCCAGCACGGGAACCTTGAGTTCTATAATATAAGGCCATAAACATGTTTGTCTGAGTCTTCTATCAAAAGTTACAGCTATTTCTATGAAGTTGTACAAAAACGCTTTCTTTCGCCAAGACAGTGCGTTTCTCACTGTTACATGCATTTGAATGGGGAACTCGACCGAAACAAAGTATAGGTTTTCATTATGTGAATAACTTGGAAATCTTAGCTCAAACAGCTGCAAAACCTGTTTTCCCAGCACGGAGACCTTGAGTTCTATAATATAAGGCCATAAACATGTTTGTCTGAGTCTTCTATCAAAAGTTACAGCTATTTCTATGAAGTTGTACAAAAACGCTTTCTTTCGCCAAGACAGTGCGTTTCTCACTGTTACATGCATTTGAATGGGGAACTCGACCGAAACAAAGTATATGTTTTCATTATGTGAATAACTTGGAAATCTTAGCTCAAACAGCTGCAAAACCTGTTTTCCCAGCACGGAGACCTTGAGTTCTATAATATAAGGCCATAAACATGTTTGTCTGAGTCTTCTATCAAAAGTTACAGCTATTTCTATGAAGTTGTACAAAAACGCTTTCTTTCGCCAAGACAGTGCGTTTCTCACTGTTACATGCATTTGAATGGGGAACTCCACCGAAACAAAGTATATGTTTTCATTATGTGAATAACTTGGAAATCTTAGCTCAAACAGCTGCAAAACCTGTTTTCCCAGCACGGAGACCTTGAGTTCTATAATATAAGGCCATAAACATGTTTGTCTGAGTCTTCTATCAAAAGTTACAGCTATTTCTATGAAGTTGTACAAAAACGCTTTCTTTCGCCAAGACAGTGCGTTTCTCACTGTTACATGCATTTGAATGGGGAACTCGACCGAAACAAAGTATAGGTTTTCATTATGTGAATAACTTGGAAATCTTAGCTCAAACAGCTGCAAAACCTGTTTTCCCAGCACGGGGACCTTGAGTTCTATAATATAAGGCCATAAACATGTTTGTCTGAGTCTTCTATCAAAAGTTACAGCTATTTCTATGAAGTTGTACAAAAACGCTTTCTTTCGCCAAGACAGTGCGTTTCTCACTGTTACATGCATTTGAATGGGCAACTCGACCGAAACAAAGTATAGGTTTTCATTATGTGAATAACTTGGAAATCTTAGCTCAAACAGCTGCAAAACCTGTTTTCCCAGCACGGGAACCTTGAGTTCTATAAGATAAAGCCATAAACATGTGTATCCGAGTCTTCTATCAAAAGTTACAGCTATTCATATGAAGTTGTACAAAAACGCTTTCTTTCGCCAAGACAGTGCGTTTCTCACTGTTACATACATTTGAATGGGGAACTCGACCGAAACAAAGTATATGTTTTCATTATGTGAATAACTTGGAAATCTTAGCTCAAACAGCTGCAAAACCTGTTTGCCCAGCACGGGAACCTTGAGTTCTATAATATAAGGCCATAAACATGTTTGTCTGAGTCTTCTATCAAAAGTTACAGCTATTTCTATGAAGTTGTACAAAAACGCTTTCTTTCGCCAAGACAGTGCGTTTCTCACTGTTACATGCATTTGAATGGGGAACTCGACCGAAACAAAGTATAGGTTTTCATTATGTGAATAACTTGGAAATCTTAGCTCAAACAGCTGCAAAACCTGTTTTCCCAGCACGGAGACCTTGAGTTCTATAATATAAGGCCATAAACATGTTTGTCTGAGTCTTCTATCAAAAGTTACAGCTATTTCTATGAAGTTGTACAAAAACGCTTTCTTTCGCCAAGACAGTGCGTTTCTCACTGTTACATGCATTTGAATGGGGAACTCGACCGAAACAAAGTATAGGTTTTCATTATGTGAATAACTTGGAAATCTTAGCTCAAACAGCTGCAAAACCTGTTTTCCCAGCACGGGGACCTTTAGTTCTATAATATAAGGCCATAAACATGTTTGTCTGAGTCTTCTATCAAAAGTTACAGCTATTTCTATGAAGTTGTACAAAAACGCTTTCTTTCGCCAAGACAGTGCGTTTCTCACTGTTACATGCATTTGAATGGGGAACTCGACCGAAACAAAGTATAGGTTTTCATTATGTGAATAACTTGGAAATCTTAGCTCAAACAGCTGCAAAACCTGTTTTCCCAGCACGGGGACCTTGAGTTCTATAAGATAAAGCCATAAACATGTGTATCCGAGTCTTCTATCAAAAGTTACAGCTATTCATATGAAGTTGTACAAAAACGCTTTCTTTCGCCAAGACAGTGCGTTTCTCACTGTTACATGCATTTGAATGGGGAACTCCACCGAAACAAAGTATAGGTTTTCATTATGTGAATAACTTGGAAATCTTAGCTCAAACAGCTGCAAAACCTGTTTTCCCAGCACGGGGACCTTGAGTTCTATAAGATAAGGCCATAAACATGTGTATCCGAGTCTTCTATCAAAAGTTACAGCTATTCATATGAAGTTGTACAAAAACGCTTTCTTTCGCCAAGACAGTGCGTTTCTCACTGTTACATGCATTTGAATGGGGAACTCGACCGAAACAAAGTATATGTTTTCATTATGTGAATAACTTGGAAATCTTAGCTCAAACAGCTGCAAAACCTGTTTTCCCAGCACGGAGACCTTGAGTTCTATAATATAAGGCCATAAACATGTTTGTCTGAGTCTTCTATCAAAAGTTACAGCTATTTCTATGAAGTTGTACAAAAACGCTTTCTTTCGCCAAGACAGTGCGTTTCTCACTGTTACATGCATTTGAATGGGGAACTCGACCGAAACAAAGTATAGGTTTTCATTATGTGAATAACTTGGAAATCTTAGCTCAAACAGCTGCAAAACCTGTTTTCCCAGCACGGAGACCTTGAGTTCTATAATATAAGGCCATAAACATGTTTGTCTGAGTCTTCTATCAAAAGTTACAGCTATTTCTATGAAGTTGTACAAAAACGCTTTCTTTCGCCAAGACAGTGCGTTTCTCACTGTTACATGCATTTGAATGGGGAACTCGACCGAAACAAAGTATATGTTTTCATTATGTGAATAACTTGGAAATCTTAGCTCAAACAGCTGCAAAACCTGTTTTCCCAGCACGGAGACCTTGAGTTCTATAATATAAGGCCATAAACATGTTTGTCTGAGTCTTCTATCAAAAGTTACAGCTATTTCTATGAAGTTGTACAAAAACGCTTTCTTTCGCCAAGACAGTGCGTTTCTCACTGTTACATGCATTTGAATGGGGAACTCGACCGAAACAAAGTATAGGTTTTCATTATGTGAATAACTTGGAAATCTTAGCTCAAACAGCTGCAAAACCTGTTTGCCCAGCACGGGAACCTTGAGTTCTATAATATAAGGCCATAAACATGTTTGTCTGAGTCTTCTATCAAAAGTTACAGCTATTTCTATGAAGTTGTACAAAAACGCTTTCTTTCGCCAAGACAGTGCGTTTCTCACTGTTACATGCATTTGAATGGGGAACTCGACCGAAACAAAGTATAGGTTTTCATTATGTGAATAACTTGGAAATCTTAGCTCAAACAGCTGCAAAACCTGTTTTCCCAGCACGGAGACCTTGAGTTCTATAATATAAGGCCATAAACATGTTTGTCTGAGTCTTCTATCAAAAGTTACAGCTATTTCTATGAAGTTGTACAAAAACGCTTTCTTTCGCCAAGACAGTGCGTTTCTCACTGTTACATGCATTTGAATGGGGAACTCGACCGAAACAAAGTATATGTTTTCATTATGTGAATAACTTGGAAATCTTAGCTCAAACAGCTGCAAAACCTGTTTTCCCAGCACGGAGACCTTGAGTTCTATAATATAAGGCCATAAACATGTTTGTCTGAGTCTTCTATCAAAAGTTACAGCTATTTCTATGAAGTTGTACAAAAACGCTTTCTTTCGCCAAGACAGTGCGTTTCTCACTGTTACATGCATTTGAATGGGGAACTCCACCGAAACAAAGTATATGTTTTCATTATGTGAATAACTTGGAAATCTTAGCTCAAACAGCTGCAAAACCTGTTTTCCCAGCACGGAGACCTTGAGTTCTATAATATAAGGCCATAAACATGTTTGTCTGAGTCTTCTATCAAAAGTTACAGCTATTTCTATGAAGTTGTACAAAAACGCTTTCTTTCGCCAAGACAGTGCGTTTCTCACTGTTACATGCATTTGAATGGGGAACTCGACCGAAACAAAGTATAGGTTTTCATTATGTGAATAACTTGGAAATCTTAGCTCAAACAGCTGCAAAACCTGTTTTCCCAGCACGGGGACCTTGAGTTCTATAATATAAGGCCATAAACATGTTTGTCTGAGTCTTCTATCAAAAGTTACAGCTATTTCTATGAAGTTGTACAAAAACGCTTTCTTTCGCCAAGACAGTGCGTTTCTCACTGTTACATGCATTTGAATGGGGAACTCGACCGAAACAAAGTATATGTTTTCATTATGTGAATAACTTGGAAATCTTAGCTCAAACAGCTGCAAAACCTGTTTTCCCAGCACGGAGACCTTGAGTTCTATAATATAAGGCCATAAACATGTTTGTCTGAGTCTTCTATCAAAAGTTACAGCTATTTCTATGAAGTTGTACAAAAACGCTTTCTTTCGCCAAGACAGTGCGTTTCTCACTGTTACATGCATTTGAATGGGGAACTCGACCGAAACAAAGTATATGTTTTCATTATGTGAATAACTTGGAAATCTTAGCTCAAACAGCTGCAAAACCTGTTTTCCCAGCACGGAGACCTTGAGTTCTATAATATAAGGCCATAAACATGTTTGTCTGAGTCTTCTATCAAAAGTTACAGCTATTTCTATGAAGTTGTACAAAAACGCTTTCTTTCGCCAAGACAGTGCGTTTCTCACTGTTACATGCATTTGAATGGGGAACTCGACCGAAACAAAGTATAGGTTTTCATTATGTGAATAACTTGGAAATCTTAGCTCAAACAGCTGCAAAACCTGTTTGCCCAGCACGGGAACCTTGAGTTCTATAATATAAGGCCATAAACATGTTTGTCTGAGTCTTCTATCAAAAGTTACAGCTATTTCTATGAAGTTGTACAAAAACGCTTTCTTTCGCCAAGACAGTGCGTTTCTCACTGTTACATGCATTTGAATGGGGAACTCGACCGAAACAAAGTATAGGTTTTCATTATGTGAATAACTTGGAAATCTTAGCTCAAACAGCTGCAAAACCTGTTTTCCCAGCACGGAGACCTTGAGTTCTATAATATAAGGCCATAAACATGTTTGTCTGAGTCTTCTATCAAAAGTTACAGCTATTTCTATGAAGTTGTACAAAAACGCTTTCTTTCGCCAAGACAGTGCGTTTCTCACTGTTACATGCATTTGAATGGGGAACTCGACCGAAACAAAGTATATGTTTTCATTATGTGAATAACTTGGAAATCTTAGCTCAAACAGCTGCAAAACCTGTTTTCCCAGCACGGAGACCTTGAGTTCTATAATATAAGGCCATAAACATGTTTGTCTGAGTCTTCTATCAAAAGTTACAGCTATTTCTATGAAGTTGTACAAAAACGCTTTCTTTCGCCAAGACAGTGCGTTTCTCACTGTTACATGCATTTGAATGGGGAACTCCACCGAAACAAAGTATATGTTTTCATTATGTGAATAACTTGGAAATCTTAGCTCAAACAGCTGCAAAACCTGTTTTCCCAGCACGGAGACCTTGAGTTCTATAATATAAGGCCATAAACATGTTTGTCTGAGTCTTCTATCAAAAGTTACAGCTATTTCTATGAAGTTGTACAAAAACGCTTTCTTTCGCCAAGACAGTGCGTTTCTCACTGTTACATGCATTTGAATGGGGAACTCGACCGAAACAAAGTATAGGTTTTCATTATGTGAATAACTTGGAAATCTTAGCTCAAACAGCTGCAAAACCTGTTTTCCCAGCACGGGGACCTTGAGTTCTATAATATAAGGCCATAAACATGTTTGTCTGAGTCTTCTATCAAAAGTTACAGCTATTTCTATGAAGTTGTACAAAAACGCTTTCTTTCGCCAAGACAGTGCGTTTCTCACTGTTACATGCATTTGAATGGGCAACTCGACCGAAACAAAGTATAGGTTTTCATTATGTGAATAACTTGGAAATCTTAGCTCAAACAGCTGCAAAACCTGTTTTCCCAGCACGGAGACCTTGAGTTCTATAATATAAGGCCATAAACATGTTTGTCTGAGTCTTCTATCAAAAGTTACAGCTATTTCTATGAAGTTGTACAAAAACGCTTTCTTTCGCCAAGACAGTGCGTTTCTCACTGTTACATACATTTGAATGGGGAACTCGACCGAAACAAAGTATATGTTTTCATTATGTGAATAACTTGGAAATCTTAGCTCAAACAGCTGCAAAACCTGTTTTCCCAGCACGGAGACCTTGAGTTCTATAATATAAGGCCATAAACATGTTTGTCTGAGTCTTCTATCAAAAGTTACAGCTATTTCTATGAAGTTGTACAAAAATGCTTTCTTTCGCCAAGACAGTGCGTTTCTCACTGTTACATGCATTTGAATGGGGAACTCGACCGAAACAAAGTATAGGTTTTCATTATGTGAATAACTTGGAAATCTTAGCTCAAACAGCTGCAAAACCTGTTTTCCCAGCACGGAGACCTTGAGTTCTATAATATAAGGCCATAAACATGTTTGTCTGAGTCTTCTATCAAAAGTTACAGCTATTTCTATGAAGTTGTACAAAAACGCTTTCTTTCGCCAAGACAGTGCGTTTCTCACTGTTACATGCATTTGAATGGGGAACTCGACCGAAACAAAGTATAGGTTTTCATTATGTGAATAACTTGGAAATCTTAGCTCAAACAGCTGCAAAACCTGTTTTCCCAGCACAGAGACCTTGAGTTCTATAATATAAGGCCATAAACATGTTTGTCTGAGTCTTCTATCAAAAGTTACAGCTATTTCTATGAAGTTGTACAAAAACGCTTTCTTTCGCCAAGACAGTGCGTTTCTCACTGTTACATGCATTTGAATGGGCAACTCGACCGAAACAAAGTATAGGTTTTCATTATGTGAATAACTTGGAAATCTTAGCTCAAACAGCTGCAAAACCTGTTTTCCCAGCACGGGAACCTTGAGTTCTATAAGATAAAGCCATAAACATGTGTATCCGAGTCTTCTATCAAAAGTTACAGCTATTCATATGAAGTTGTACAAAAACGCTTTCTTTCGCCAAGACAGTGCGTTTCTCACTGTTACATACATTTGAATGGGGAACTCGACCGAAACAAAGTATATGTTTTCATTATGTGAATAACTTGGAAATCTTAGCTCAAACAGCTGCAAAACCTGTTTGCCCAGCACGGGAACCTTGAGTTCTATAATATAAGGCCATAAACATGTTTGTCTGAGTCTTCTATCAAAAGTTACAGCTATTTCTATGAAGTTGTACAAAAACGCTTTCTTTCGCCAAGACAGTGCGTTTCTCACTGTTACATGCATTTGAATGGGGAACTCGACCGAAACAAAGTATAGGTTTTCATTATGTGAATAACTTGGAAATCTTAGCTCAAACAGCTGCAAAACCTGTTTTCCCAGCACGGAGACCTTGAGTTCTATAATATAAGGCCATAAACATGTTTGTCTGAGTCTTCTATCAAAAGTTACAGCTATTTCTATGAAGTTGTACAAAAACGCTTTCTTTCGCCAAGACAGTGCGTTTCTCACTGTTACATGCATTTGAATGGGGAACTCGACCGAAACAAAGTATAGGTTTTCATTATGTGAATAACTTGGAAATCTTAGCTCAAACAGCTGCAAAACCTGTTTTCCCAGCACGGGGACCTTTAGTTCTATAATATAAGGCCATAAACATGTTTGTCTGAGTCTTCTATCAAAAGTTACAGCTATTTCTATGAAGTTGTACAAAAACGCTTTCTTTCGCCAAGACAGTGCGTTTCTCACTGTTACATGCATTTGAATGGGCAACTCGACCGAAACAAAGTATAGGTTTTCATTATGTGAATAACTTGGAAATCTTAGCTCAAACAGCTGCAAAACCTGTTTTCCCAGCACGGGAACCTTGAGTTCTATAAGATAAAGCCATAAACATGTGTATCCGAGTCTTCTATCAAAAGTTACAGCTATTCATATGAAGTTGTACAAAAACGCTTTCTTTCGCCAAGACAGTGCGTTTCTCACTGTTACATACATTTGAATGGGGAACTCGACCGAAACAAAGTATATGTTTTCATTATGTGAATAACTTGGAAATCTTAGCTCAAACAGCTGCAAAACCTGTTTGCCCAGCACGGGAACCTTGAGTTCTATAAGATAAAGCCATAAACATGTGTATCCGAGTCTTCTATCAAAAGTTACAGCTATTCATATGAAGTTGTACAAAAACGCTTTCTTTCGCCAAGACAGTGCGTTTCTCACTGTTACATGCATTTGAATGGGGAACTCGACCGAAACAAAGTATAGGTTTTCATTATGTGAATAACTTGGAAATCTTAGCTCAAACAGCTGCAAAACCTGTTTTCCCAGCACGGAGACCTTGAGTTCTATAATATAAGGCCATAAACATGTTTGTCTGAGTCTTCTATCAAAAGTTACAGCTATTTCTATGAAGTTGTACAAAAACGCTTTCTTTCGCCAAGACAGTGCGTTTCTCACTGTTACATGCATTTGAATGGGGAACTCGACCGAAACAAAGTATAGGTTTTCATTATGTGAATAACTTGGAAATCTTAGCTCAAACAGCTGCAAAACCTGTTTTCCCAGCACGGAGACCTTGAGTTCTATAATATAAGGCCATAAACATGTTTGTCTGAGTCTTCTATCAAAAGTTACAGCTATTTCTATGAAGTTGTACAAAAACGCTTTCTTTCGCCAAGACAGTGCGTTTCTCACTGTTACATGCATTTGAATGGGGAACTCGACCGAAACAAAGTATAGGTTTTCATTATGTGAATAACTTGGAAATCTTAGCTCAAACAGCTGCAAAACCTGTTTGCCCAGCACGGGAACCTTGAGTTCTATAATATAAGGCCATAAACATGTTTGTCTGAGTCTTCTATCAAAAGTTACAGCTATTTCTATGAAGTTGTACAAAAACGCTTTCTTTCGCCAAGACAGTGCGTTTCTCACTGTTACATGCATTTGAATGGGGAACTCGACCGAAACAAAGTATAGGTTTTCATTATGTGAATAACTTGAAAATCTTAGCTCAAACAGCTGCAAAACCTGTTTTCCCAGCACGGGGACCTTGAGTTCTATAATATAAGGCCATAAACATGTTTGTCTGAGTCTTCTATCAAAAGTTACAGCTATTTCTATGAAGTTGTACAAAAACGCTTTCTTTCGCCAAGACAGTGCGTTTCTCACTGTTACATGCATTTGAATGGGGAACTCGACCGAAACAAAGTATATGTTTTCATTATGTGAATAACTTGGAAATCTTAGCTCAAACAGCTGCAAAACCTGTTTTCCCAGCACGGAGACCTTGAGTTCTATAATATAAGGCCATAAACATGTTTGTCTGAGTCTTCTATCAAAAGTTACAGCTATTTCTATGAAGTTGTACAAAAACGCTTTCTTTCGCCAAGACAGTGCGTTTCTCACTGTTACATGCATTTGAATGGGGAACTCCACCGAAACAAAGTATATGTTTTCATTATGTGAATAACTTGGAAATCTTAGCTCAAACAGCTGCAAAACCTGTTTTCCCAGCACGGAGACCTTGAGTTCTATAATATAAGGCCATAAACATGTTTGTCTGAGTCTTCTATCAAAAGTTACAGCTATTTCTATGAAGTTGTACAAAAACGCTTTCTTTCGCCAAGACAGTGCGTTTCTCACTGTTACATGCATTTGAATGGGGAACTCGACCGAAACAAAGTATAGGTTTTCATTATGTGAATAACTTGGAAATCTTAGCTCAAACAGCTGCAAAACCTGTTTTCCCAGCACGGGGACCTTTAGTTCTATAATATAAGGCCATAAACATGTTTGTCTGAGTCTTCTATCAAAAGTTACAGCTATTTCTATGAAGTTGTACAAAAACGCTTTCTTTCGCCAAGACAGTGCGTTTCTCACTGTTACATGCATTTGAATGGGGAACTCCACCGAAACAAAGTACAAGTTTTCATTATGTGAATAACTTGGAAATCTTAGCTCAAACAGCTGCAAAACCTGTTTTCCCAGCACGGGGACCTTGAGTTCTATAAGATAAAGCCATAAACATGTGTATCCGAGTCTTCTATCAAAAGTTACAGCTATTCATATGAAGTTGTACAAAAACGCTTTCTTTCGCCAAGACAGTGCGTTTCTCACTGTTACATGCATTTGAATGGGGAACTCGACCGAAACAAAGTATAGGTTTTCATTATGTGAATAACTTGGAAATCTTAGCTCAAACAGCTGCAAAACCTGTTTTCCCAGCACAGGAACCTTGAGTTCTATAAGATAAAGCCATAAACATGTGTATCCGAGTCTTCTATCAAAAGTTACAGCTATTTCTATGAAGTTGTACAAAAACGCTTTCTTTCGCCAAGACAGTGTGTTTCTCACTGTTACATGCATTTGAATGGGGAACTCGACCGAAACAAAGTATATGTTTTCATTATGTGAATAACTTGGAAATCTTAGCTCAAACAGCTGCAAAACCTGTTTGCCCAGCACGGGAACCTTGAGTTCTATAAGATAAAGCCATAAACATGTGTATCCGAGTCTTCTATCAAAAGTTACAGCTATTCATATGAAGTTGTACAAAAACGCTTTCTTTCGCCAAGACAGTGCGTTTCTCACTGTTACATGCATTTGAATGGGGAACTCCACCGAAACAAAGTACAAGTTTTCATTATGTGAATAACTTGGAAATCTTAGCTCAAACAGCTGCAAAACCTGTTTTCCCAGCACGGAGACCTTGAGTTCTATAATATAAGGCCATAAACATGTTTGTCTGAGTCTTCTATCAAAAGTTACAGCTATTTCTATGAAGTTGTACAAAAACGCTTTCTTTCGCCAAGACAGTGCGTTTCTCACTGTTACATGCATTTGAATGGGGAACTCGACCGAAACAAAGTATAGGTTTTCATTATGTGAATAACTTGGAAATCTTAGCTCAAACAGCTGCAAAACCTGTTTTCCCAGCACGGAGACCTTGAGTTCTATAATATAAGGCCATAAACATGTTTGTCTGAGTCTTCTATCAAAAGTTACAGCTATTTCTATGAAGTTGTACAAAAACGCTTTCTTTCGCCAAGACAGTGCGTTTCTCACTGTTACATGCATTTGAATGGGGAACTCGACCGAAACAAAGTATAGGTTTTCATTATGTGAATAACTTGGAAATCTTAGCTCAAACAGCTGCAAAACCTGTTTTCCCAGCACAGAGACCTTGAGTTCTATAATATAAGGCCATAAACATGTTTGTCTGAGTCTTCTATCAAAAGTTACAGCTATTTCTATGAAGTTGTACAAAAACGCTTTCTTTCGCCAAGACAGTGCGTTTCTCACTGTTACATGCATTTGAATGGGGAACTCGACCGAAACAAAGTATAGGTTTTCATTATGTGAATAACTTGAAAATCTTAGCTCAAACAGCTGCAAAACCTGTTTTCCCAGCACGGGGACCTTGAGTTCTATAATATAAGGCCATAAACATGTTTGTCTGAGTCTTCTATCAAAAGTTACAGCTATTTCTATGAAGTTGTACAAAAACGCTTTCTTTCGCCAAGACAGTGCGTTTCTCACTGTTACATGCATTTGAATGGGGAACTCGACCGAAACAAAGTATATGTTTTCATTATGTGAATAACTTGGAAATCTTAGCTCAAACAGCTGCAAAACCTGTTTTCCCAGCACGGGGACCTTGAGTTCTATAATATAAGGCCATAAACATGTTTGTCTGAGTCTTCTATCAAAAGTTACAGCTATTTCTATGAAGTTGTACAAAAACGCTTTCTTTCGCCAAGACAGTGCGTTTCTCACTGTTACATGCATTTGAATGGGGAACTCCACCGAAACAAAGTACAAGTTTTCATTATGTGAATAACTTGGAAATCTTAGCTCAAACAGCTGCAAAACCTGTTTTCCCAGCACGGAGACCTTGAGTTCTATAAGATAAAGCCATAAACATGTGTATCCGAGTCTTCTATCAAAAGTTACAGCTATTTCTATGAAGTTGTACAAAAACGCTTTCTTTCGCCAAGACAGTGCGTTTCTCACTGTTACATGCATTTGAATGGGGAACTCGACCGAAACAAAGTATATGTTTTCATTATGTGAATAACTTGGAAATCTTAGCTCAAACAGCTGCAAAACCTGTTTTCCCAGCACGGAGACCTTGAGTTCTATAATATAAGGCCATAAACATGTTTGTCTGAGTCTTCTATCAAAAGTTACAGCTATTTCTATGAAGTTGTACAAAAACGCTTTCTTTCGCCAAGACAGTGCGTTTCTCACTGTTACATGCATTTGAATGGGGAACTCCACCGAAACAAAGTATATGTTTTCATTATGTGAATAACTTGGAAATCTTAGCTCAAACAGCTGCAAAACCTGTTTTCCCAGCACGGAGACCTTGAGTTCTATAATATAAGGCCATAAACATGTTTGTCTGAGTCTTCTATCAAAAGTTACAGCTATTTCTATGAAGTTGTACAAAAACGCTTTCTTTCGCCAAGACAGTGCGTTTCTCACTGTTACATGCATTTGAATGGGGAACTCGACCGAAACAAAGTATAGGTTTTCATTATGTGAATAACTTGGAAATCTTAGCTCAAACAGCTGCAAAACCTGTTTTCCCAGCACGGGGACCTTGAGTTCTATAATATAAGGCCATAAACATGTTTGTCTGAGTCTTCTATCAAAAGTTACAGCTATTTCTATGAAGTTGTACAAAAACGCTTTCTTTCGCCAAGACAGTGCGTTTCTCACTGTTACATGCATTTGAATGGGCAACTCGACCGAAACAAAGTATAGGTTTTCATTATGTGAATAACTTGGAAATCTTAGCTCAAACAGCTGCAAAACCTGTTTTCCCAGCACGGGAACCTTGAGTTCTATAAGATAAAGCCATAAACATGTGTATCCGAGTCTTCTATCAAAAGTTACAGCTATTCATATGAAGTTGTACAAAAACGCTTTCTTTCGCCAAGACAGTGCGTTTCTCACTGTTACATACATTTGAATGGGGAACTCGACCGAAACAAAGTATATGTTTTCATTATGTGAATAACTTGGAAATCTTAGCTCAAACAGCTGCAAAACCTGTTTGCCCAGCACGGGAACCTTGAGTTCTATAATATAAGGCCATAAACATGTTTGTCTGAGTCTTCTATCAAAAGTTACAGCTATTTCTATGAAGTTGTACAAAAACGCTTTCTTTCGCCAAGACAGTGCGTTTCTCACTGTTACATGCATTTGAATGGGGAACTCGACCGAAACAAAGTATAGGTTTTCATTATGTGAATAACTTGGAAATCTTAGCTCAAACAGCTGCAAAACCTGTTTTCCCAGCACGGGGACCTTGAGTTCTATAAGATAAAGCCATAAACATGTGTATCCGAGTCTTCTATCAAAAGTTACAGCTATTCATATGAAGTTGTACAAAAACGCTTTCTTTCGCCAAGACAGTGCGTTTCTCACTGTTACATACATTTGAATGGGGAACTCGACCGAAACAAAGTATATGTTTTCATTATGTGAATAACTTGGAAATCTTAGCTCAAACAGCTGCAAAACCTGTTTTCCCAGCACGGGGACCTTGAGTTCTATAAGATAAAGCCATAAACATGTGTATCCGAGTCTTCTATCAAAAGTTACAGCTATTCATATGAAGTTGTACAAAAACGCTTTCTTTCGCCAAGACAGTGCGTTTCTCACTGTTACATGCATTTGAATGGGGAACTCCACCGAAACAAAGTATAGGTTTTCATTATGTGAATAACTTGGAAATCTTAGCTCAAACAGCTGCAAAACCTGTTTTCCCAGCACGGGGACCTTGAGTTCTATAAGATAAGGCCATAAACATGTGTATCCGAGTCTTCTATCAAAAGTTACAGCTATTCATATGAAGTTGTACAAAAACGCTTTCTTTCGCCAAGACAGTGCGTTTCTCACTGTTACATGCATTTGAATGGGGAACTCGACCGAAACAAAGTATATGTTTTCATTATGTGAATAACTTGGAAATCTTAGCTCAAACAGCTGCAAAACCTGTTTTCCCAGCACGGAGACCTTGAGTTCTATAATATAAGGCCATAAACATGTTTGTCTGAGTCTTCTATCAAAAGTTACAGCTATTCATATGAAGTTGTACAAAAACGCTTTCTTTCGCCAAGACAGTGCGTTTCTCACTGTTACATGCATTTGAATGGGGAACTCCACCGAAACAAAGTATAGGTTTTCATTATGTGAATAACTTGGAAATCTTAGCTCAAACAGCTGCAAAACCTGTTTTCCCAGCACGGGGACCTTGAGTTCTATAATATAAGGCCATAAACATGTTTGTCTGAGTCTTCTATCAAAAGTTACAGCTATTTCTATGAAGTTGTACAAAAACGCTTTCTTTCGCCAAGACAGTGCGTTTCTCACTGTTACATGCATTTGAATGGGGAACTCGACCGAAACAAAGTATAGGTTTTCATTATGTGAATAACTTGGAAATCTTAGCTCAAACAGCTGCAAACCCTGTTTGCCCAGCACGGGGACCTTGAGTTCTATAATATAAGGCCATAAACATGTTTGTCTGAGTCTTCTATCAAAAGTTACAGCTATTTCTATGAAGTTGTACAAAAACGCTTTCTTTCGCCAAGACAGTGCGTTTCTCACTGTTACATGCATTTGAATGGGGAACTCGACCGAAACAAAGTATAGGTTTTCATTATGTGAATAACTTGGAAATCTTAGCTCAAACAGCTGCAAAACCTGTTTTCCCAGCACGGGGACCTTGAGTTCTATAAGATAAAGCCATAAACATGTGTATCCGAGTCTTCTATCAAAAGTTACAGCTATTTCTATGAAGTTGTACAAAAACGCTTTCTTTCGCCAAGACAGTGCGTTTCTCACTGTTACATGCATTTGAATGGGGAACTCGACCGAAACAAAGTATATGTTTTCATTATGTGAATAACTTGGAAATCTTAGCTCAAACAGCTGCAAAACCTGTTTTCCCAGCACGGAGACCTTGAGTTCTATAATATAAGGCCATAAACATGTTTGTCTGAGTCTTCTATCAAAAGTTACAGCTATTTCTATGAAGTTGTACAAAAACGCTTTCTTTCGCCAAGACAGTGCGTTTCTCACTGTTACATGCATTTGAATGGGGAACTCGACCGAAACAAAGTATAGGTTTTCATTATGTGAATAACTTGGAAATCTTAGCTCAAACAGCTGCAAAACCTGTTTTCCCAGCACGGAGACCTTGAGTTCTATAATATAAGGCCATAAACATGTTTGTCTGAGTCTTCTATCAAAAGTTACAGCTATTTCTATGAAGTTGTACAAAAACGCTTTCTTTCGCCAAGACAGTGCGTTTCTCACTGTTACATGCATTTGAATGGGGAACTCGACCGAAACAAAGTATAGGTTTTCATTATGTGAATAACTTGGAAATCTTAGCTCAAACAGCTGCAAAACCTGTTTTCCCAGCACGGGGACCTTGAGTTCTATAATATAAGGCCATAAACATGTTTGTCTGAGTCTTCTATCAAAGGTTACAGCTATTTCTATGAAGTTGTACAAAAACGCTTTCTTTCGCCAAGACAGTGCGTTTCTCACTGTTACATGCATTTGAATGGGCAACTCGACCGAAACAAAGTATAGGTTTTCATTATGTGAATAACTTGGAAATCTTAGCTCAAACAGCTGCAAAACCTGTTTTCCCAGCACGGGAACCTTGAGTTCTATAAGATAAAGCCATAAACATGTGTATCCGAGTCTTCTATCAAAAGTTACAGCTATTCATATGAAGTTGTACAAAAACGCTTTCTTTCGCCAAGACAGTGCGTTTCTCACTGTTACATGCATTTGAATGGGGAACTCGACCGAAACAAAGTATAGGTTTTCATTATGTGAATAACTTGGAAATCTTAGCTCAAACAGCTGCAAAACCTGTTTTCCCAGCACGGAGACCTTGAGTTCTATAATATAAGGCCATAAACATGTTTGTCTGAGTCTTCTATCAAAAGTTACAGCTATTTCTATGAAGTTGTACAAAAACGCTTTCTTTCGCCAAGACAGTGCGTTTCTCACTGTTACATGCATTTGAATGGGGAACTCCACCGAAACAAAGTATATGTTTTCATTATGTGAATAACTTGGAAATCTTAGCTCAAACAGCTGCAAAACCTGTTTTCCCAGCACGGAGACCTTGAGTTCTATAATATAAGGCCATAAACATGTTTGTCTGAGTCTTCTATCAAAAGTTACAGCTATTTCTATGAAGTTGTACAAAAACGCTTTCTTTCGCCAAGACAGTGCGTTTCTCACTGTTACATGCATTTGAATGGGGAACTCCACCGAAACAAAGTATATGTTTTCATTATGTGAATAACTTGGAAATCTTAGCTCAAACAGCTGCAAAACCTGTTTTCCCAGCACGGAGACCTTGAGTTCTATAATATAAGGCCATAAACATGTTTGTCTGAGTCTTCTATCAAAAGTTACAGCTATTTCTATGAAGTTGTACAAAAACGCTTTCTTTCGCCAAGACAGTGCGTTTCTCACTGTTACATGCATTTGAATGGGGAACTCGACCGAAACAAAGTATAGGTTTTCATTATGTGAATAACTTGGAAATCTTAGCTCAAACAGCTGCAAAACCTGTTTTCCCAGCACGGGGACCTTGAGTTCTATAATATAAGGCCATAAACATGTTTGTCTGAGTCTTCTATCAAAAGTTACAGCTATTTCTATGAAGTTGTACAAAAACGCTTTCTTTCGCCAAGACAGTGCGTTTCTCACTGTTACATGCATTTGAATGGGCAACTCGACCGAAACAAAGTATAGGTTTTCATTATGTGAATAACTTGGAAATCTTAGCTCAAACAGCTGCAAAACCTGTTTTCCCAGCACGGGAACCTTGAGTTCTATAAGATAAAGCCATAAACATGTGTATCCGAGTCTTCTATCAAAAGTTACAGCTATTCATATGAAGTTGTACAAAAACGCTTTCTTTCGCCAAGACAGTGCGTTTCTCACTGTTACATACATTTGAATGGGGAACTCGACCGAAACAAAGTATATGTTTTCATTATGTGAATAACTTGGAAATCTTAGCTCAAACAGCTGCAAAACCTGTTTGCCCAGCACGGGAACCTTGAGTTCTATAATATAAGGCCATAAACATGTTTGTCTGAGTCTTCTATCAAAAGTTACAGCTATTTCTATGAAGTTGTACAAAAACGCTTTCTTTCGCCAAGACAGTGCGTTTCTCACTGTTACATGCATTTGAATGGGGAACTCGACCGAAACAAAGTATAGGTTTTCATTATGTGAATAACTTGGAAATCTTAGCTCAAACAGCTGCAAAACCTGTTTTCCCAGCACGGAGACCTTGAGTTCTATAATATAAGGCCATAAACATGTTTGTCTGAGTCTTCTATCAAAAGTTACAGCTATTTCTATGAAGTTGTACAAAAACGCTTTCTTTCGCCAAGACAGTGCGTTTCTCACTGTTACATGCATTTGAATGGGGAACTCGACCGAAACAAAGTATAGGTTTTCATTATGTGAATAACTTGGAAATCTTAGCTCAAACAGCTGCAAAACCTGTTTTCCCAGCACGGGGACCTTTAGTTCTATAATATAAGGCCATAAACATGTTTGTCTGAGTCTTCTATCAAAAGTTACAGCTATTTCTATGAAGTTGTACAAAAACGCTTTCTTTCGCCAAGACAGTGCGTTTCTCACTGTTACATGCATTTGAATGGGGAACTCGACCGAAACAAAGTATAGGTTTTCATTATGTGAATAACTTGGAAATCTTAGCTCAAACAGCTGCAAAACCTGTTTTCCCAGCACGGGGACCTTGAGTTCTATAAGATAAAGCCATAAACATGTGTATCCGAGTCTTCTATCAAAAGTTACAGCTATTCATATGAAGTTGTACAAAAACGCTTTCTTTCGCCAAGACAGTGCGTTTCTCACTGTTACATGCATTTGAATGGGGAACTCGACCGAAACAAAGTATAGGTTTTCATTATGTGAATAACTTGGAAATCTTAGCTCAAACAGCTGCAAAACCTGTTTTCCCAGCACGGGGACCTTGAGTTCTATAATATAAGGCCATAAACATGTTTGTCTGAGTCTTCTATCAAAAGTTACAGCTATTTCTATGAAGTTGTACAAAAACGCTTTCTTTCGCCAAGACAGTGCGTTTCTCACTGTTACATGCATTTGAATGGGGAACTCGACCGAAACAAAGTATAGGTTTTCATTATGTGAATAACTTGGAAATCTTAGCTCAAACAGCTGCAAAACCTGTTTTCCCAGCACGGGGACCTTGAGTTCTATAAGATAAAGCCATAAACATGTGTATCCGAGTCTTCTATCAAAAGTTACAGCTATTTCTATGAAGTTGTACAAAAACGCTTTCTTTCGCCAAGACAGTGCGTTTCTCACTGTTACATGCATTTGAATGGGGAACTCGACCGAAACAAAGTATATGTTTTCATTATGTGAATAACTTGGAAATCTTAGCTCAAACAGCTGCAAAACCTGTTTTCCCAGCACGGAGACCTTGAGTTCTATAATATAAGGCCATAAACATGTTTGTCTGAGTCTTCTATCAAAAGTTACAGCTATTTCTATGAAGTTGTACAAAAACGCTTTCTTTCGCCAAGACAGTGCGTTTCTCACTGTTACATGCATTTGAATGGGGAACTCGACCGAAACAAAGTATAGGTTTTCATTATGTGAATAACTTGGAAATCTTAGCTCAAACAGCTGCAAAACCTGTTTTCCCAGCACGGAGACCTTGAGTTCTATAATATAAGGCCATAAACATGTTTGTCTGAGTCTTCTATCAAAAGTTACAGCTATTTCTATGAAGTTGTACAAAAACGCTTTCTTTCGCCAAGACAGTGCGTTTCTCACTGTTACATGCATTTGAATGGGGAACTCGACCGAAACAAAGTATATGTTTTCATTATGTGAATAACTTGGAAATCTTAGCTCAAACAGCTGCAAAACCTGTTTTCCCAGCACGGAGACCTTGAGTTCTATAATATAAGGCCATAAACATGTTTGTCTGAGTCTTCTATCAAAAGTTACAGCTATTTCTATGAAGTTGTACAAAAACGCTTTCTTTCGCCAAGACAGTGCGTTTCTCACTGTTACATGCATTTGAATGGGGAACTCCACCGAAACAAAGTATATGTTTTCATTATGTGAATAACTTGGAAATCTTAGCTCAAACAGCTGCAAAACCTGTTTTCCCAGCACGGAGACCTTGAGTTCTATAATATAAGGCCATAAACATGTTTGTCTGAGTCTTCTATCAAAAGTTACAGCTATTTCTATGAAGTTGTACAAAAACGCTTTCTTTCGCCAAGACAGTGCGTTTCTCACTGTTACATGCATTTGAATGGGGAACTCGACCGAAACAAAGTATAGGTTTTCATTATGTGAATAACTTGGAAATCTTAGCTCAAACAGCTGCAAAACCTGTTTTCCCAGCACGGGGACCTTGAGTTCTATAATATAAGGCCATAAACATGTTTGTCTGAGTCTTCTATCAAAAGTTACAGCTATTTCTATGAAGTTGTACAAAAACGCTTTCTTTCGCCAAGACAGTGCGTTTCTCACTGTTACATGCATTTGAATGGGCAACTCGACCGAAACAAAGTATAGGTTTTCATTATGTGAATAACTTGGAAATCTTAGCTCAAACAGCTGCAAAACCTGTTTTCCCAGCACGGGAACCTTGAGTTCTATAAGATAAAGCCATAAACATGTGTATCCGAGTCTTCTATCAAAAGTTACAGCTATTCATATGAAGTTGTACAAAAACGCTTTCTTTCGCCAAGACAGTGCGTTTCTCACTGTTACATACATTTGAATGGGGAACTCGACCGAAACAAAGTATATGTTTTCATTATGTGAATAACTTGGAAATCTTAGCTCAAACAGCTGCAAAACCTGTTTGCCCAGCACGGGAACCTTGAGTTCTATAATATAAGGCCATAAACATGTTTGTCTGAGTCTTCTATCAAAAGTTACAGCTATTTCTATGAAGTTGTACAAAAACGCTTTCTTTCGCCAAGACAGTGCGTTTCTCACTGTTACATGCATTTGAATGGGGAACTCGACCGAAACAAAGTATAGGTTTTCATTATGTGAATAACTTGGAAATCTTAGCTCAAACAGCTGCAAAACCTGTTTTCCCAGCACGGAGACCTTGAGTTCTATAATATAAGGCCATAAACATGTTTGTCTGAGTCTTCTATCAAAAGTTACAGCTATTTCTATGAAGTTGTACAAAAACGCTTTCTTTCGCCAAGACAGTGCGTTTCTCACTGTTACATGCATTTGAATGGGGAACTCGACCGAAACAAAGTATATGTTTTCATTATGTGAATAACTTGGAAATCTTAGCTCAAACAGCTGCAAAACCTGTTTTCCCAGCACGGAGACCTTGAGTTCTATAATATAAGGCCATAAACATGTTTGTCTGAGTCTTCTATCAAAAGTTACAGCTATTTCTATGAAGTTGTACAAAAACGCTTTCTTTCGCCAAGACAGTGCGTTTCTCACTGTTACATGCATTTGAATGGGGAACTCCACCGAAACAAAGTATATGTTTTCATTATGTGAATAACTTGGAAATCTTAGCTCAAACAGCTGCAAAACCTGTTTTCCCAGCACGGAGACCTTGAGTTCTATAATATAAGGCCATAAACATGTTTGTCTGAGTCTTCTATCAAAAGTTACAGCTATTTCTATGAAGTTGTACAAAAACGCTTTCTTTCGCCAAGACAGTGCGTTTCTCACTGTTACATGCATTTGAATGGGGAACTCGACCGAAACAAAGTATAGGTTTTCATTATGTGAATAACTTGGAAATCTTAGCTCAAACAGCTGCAAAACCTGTTTTCCCAGCACGGGGACCTTGAGTTCTATAATATAAGGCCATAAACATGTTTGTCTGAGTCTTCTATCAAAAGTTACAGCTATTTCTATGAAGTTGTACAAAAACGCTTTCTTTCGCCAAGACAGTGCGTTTCTCACTGTTACATGCATTTGAATGGGCAACTCGACTGAAACAAAGTATAGGTTTTCATTATGTGAATAACTTGGAAATCTTAGCTCAAACAGCTGCAAAACCTGTTTTCCCAGCACGGGAACCTTGAGTTCTATAAGATAAAGCCATAAACATGTGTATCCGAGTCTTCTATCAAAAGTTACAGCTATTCATATGAAGTTGTACAAAAACGCTTTCTTTCGCCAAGACAGTGCGTTTCTCACTGTTACATGCATTTGAATGGGGAACTCGACCGAAACAAAGTATAGGTTTTCATTATGTGAATAACTTGGAAATCTTAGCTCAAACAGCTGCAAAACCTGTTTTCCCAGCACGGAGACCTTGAGTTCTATAATATAAGGCCATAAACATGTTTGTCTGAGTCTTCTATCAAAAGTTACAGCTATTTCTATGAAGTTGTACAAAAACGCTTTCTTTCGCCAAGACAGTGCGTTTCTCACTGTTACATGCATTTGAATGGGGAACTCGACCGAAACAAAGTATATGTTTTCATTATGTGAATAACTTGGAAATCTTAGCTCAAACAGCTGCAAAACCTGTTTTCCCAGCACGGAGACCTTGAGTTCTATAATATAAGGCCATAAACATGTTTGTCTGAGTCTTCTATCAAAAGTTACAGCTATTTCTATGAAGTTGTACAAAAACGCTTTCTTTCGCCAAGACAGTGCGTTTCTCACTGTTACATGCATTTGAATGGGGAACTCCACCGAAACAAAGTATATGTTTTCATTATGTGAATAACTTGGAAATCTTAGCTCAAACAGCTGCAAAACCTGTTTTCCCAGCACGGAGACCTTGAGTTCTATAATATAAGGCCATAAACATGTTTGTCTGAGTCTTCTATCAAAAGTTACAGCTATTTCTATGAAGTTGTACAAAAACGCTTTCTTTCGCCAAGACAGTGCGTTTCTCACTGTTACATGCATTTGAATGGGGAACTCGACCGAAACAAAGTATAGGTTTTCATTATGTGAATAACTTGGAAATCTTAGCTCAAACAGCTGCAAAACCTGTTTTCCCAGCACGGGGACCTTGAGTTCTATAATATAAGGCCATAAACATGTTTGTCTGAGTCTTCTATCAAAAGTTACAGCTATTTCTATGAAGTTGTACAAAAACGCTTTCTTTCGCCAAGACAGTGCGTTTCTCACTGTTACATGCATTTGAATGGGCAACTCGACCGAAACAAAGTATAGGTTTTCATTATGTGAATAACTTGGAAATCTTAGCTCAAACAGCTGCAAAACCTGTTTTCCCAGCACGGGAACCTTGAGTTCTATAAGATAAAGCCATAAACATGTGTATCCGAGTCTTCTATCAAAAGTTACAGCTATTCATATGAAGTTGTACAAAAACGCTTTCTTTCGCCAAGACAGTGCGTTTCTCACTGTTACATACATTTGAATGGGGAACTCGACCGAAACAAAGTATATGTTTTCATTATGTGAATAACTTGGAAATCTTAGCTCAAACAGCTGCAAAACCTGTTTGCCCAGCACGGGAACCTTGAGTTCTATAATATAAGGCCATAAACATGTTTGTCTGAGTCTTCTATCAAAAGTTACAGCTATTTCTATGAAGTTGTACAAAAACGCTTTCTTTCGCCAAGACAGTGCGTTTCTCACTGTTACATGCATTTGAATGGGGAACTCGACCGAAACAAAGTATAGGTTTTCATTATGTGAATAACTTGGAAATCTTAGCTCAAACAGCTGCAAAACCTGTTTTCCCAGCACGGAGACCTTGAGTTCTATAATATAAGGCCATAAACATGTTTGTCTGAGTCTTCTATCAAAAGTTACAGCTATTTCTATGAAGTTGTACAAAAACGCTTTCTTTCGCCAAGACAGTGCGTTTCTCACTGTTACATGCATTTGAATGGGGAACTCGACCGAAACAAAGTATATGTTTTCATTATGTGAATAACTTGGAAATCTTAGCTCAAACAGCTGCAAAACCTGTTTTCCCAGCACGGAGACCTTGAGTTCTATAATATAAGGCCATAAACATGTTTGTCTGAGTCTTCTATCAAAAGTTACAGCTATTTCTATGAAGTTGTACAAAAACGCTTTCTTTCGCCAAGACAGTGCGTTTCTCACTGTTACATGCATTTGAATGGGGAACTCCACCGAAACAAAGTATATGTTTTCATTATGTGAATAACTTGGAAATCTTAGCTCAAACAGCTGCAAAACCTGTTTTCCCAGCACGGAGACCTTGAGTTCTATAATATAAGGCCATAAACATGTTTGTCTGAGTCTTCTATCAAAAGTTACAGCTATTTCTATGAAGTTGTACAAAAACGCTTTCTTTCGCCAAGACAGTGCGTTTCTCACTGTTACATGCATTTGAATGGGGAACTCGACCGAAACAAAGTATAGGTTTTCATTATGTGAATAACTTGGAAATCTTAGCTCAAACAGCTGCAAAACCTGTTTTCCCAGCACGGGGACCTTGAGTTCTATAATATAAGGCCATAAACATGTTTGTCTGAGTCTTCTATCAAAAGTTACAGCTATTTCTATGAAGTTGTACAAAAACGCTTTCTTTCGCCAAGACAGTGCGTTTCTCACTGTTACATGCATTTGAATGGGCAACTCGACCGAAACAAAGTATAGGTTTTCATTATGTGAATAACTTGGAAATCTTAGCTCAAACAGCTGCAAAACCTGTTTTCCCAGCACGGGAACCTTGAGTTCTATAAGATAAAGCCATAAACATGTGTATCCGAGTCTTCTATCAAAAGTTACAGCTATTCATATGAAGTTGTACAAAAACGCTTTCTTTCGCCAAGACAGTGCGTTTCTCACTGTTACATACATTTGAATGGGGAACTCGACCGAAACAAAGTATATGTTTTCATTATGTGAATAACTTGGAAATCTTAGCTCAAACAGCTGCAAAACCTGTTTGCCCAGCACGGGAACCTTGAGTTCTATAATATAAGGCCATAAACATGTTTGTCTGAGTCTTCTATCAAAAGTTACAGCTATTTCTATGAAGTTGTACAAAAACGCTTTCTTTCGCCAAGACAGTGCGTTTCTCACTGTTACATGCATTTGAATGGGGAACTCGACCGAAACAAAGTATAGGTTTTCATTATGTGAATAACTTGGAAATCTTAGCTCAAACAGCTGCAAAACCTGTTTTCCCAGCACGGAGACCTTGAGTTCTATAATATAAGGCCATAAACATGTTTGTCTGAGTCTTCTATCAAAAGTTACAGCTATTTCTATGAAGTTGTACAAAAACGCTTTCTTTCGCCAAGACAGTGCGTTTCTCACTGTTACATGCATTTGAATGGGGAACTCGACCGAAACAAAGTATAGGTTTTCATTATGTGAATAACTTGGAAATCTTAGCTCAAACAGCTGCAAAACCTGTTTTCCCAGCACGGGGACCTTGAGTTCTATAATATAAGGCCATAAACATGTTTGTCTGAGTCTTCTATCAAAAGTTACAGCTATTTCTATGAAGTTGTACAAAAACGCTTTCTTTCGCCAAGACAGTGCGTTTCTCACTGTTACATGCATTTGAATGGGCAACTCGACCGAAACAAAGTATAGGTTTTCATTATGTGAATAACTTGGAAATCTTAGCTCAAACAGCTGCAAAACCTGTTTTCCCAGCACGGGAACCTTGAGTTCTATAAGATAAAGCCATAAACATGTGTATCCGAGTCTTCTATCAAAAGTTACAGCTATTCATATGAAGTTGTACAAAAACGCTTTCTTTCGCCAAGACAGTGCGTTTCTCACTGTTACATACATTTGAATGGGGAACTCGACCGAAACAAAGTATATGTTTTCATTATGTGAATAACTTGGAAATCTTAGCTCAAACAGCTGCAAAACCTGTTTGCCCAGCACGGGAACCTTGAGTTCTATAATATAAGGCCATAAACATGTTTGTCTGAGTCTTCTATCAAAAGTTACAGCTATTTCTATGAAGTTGTACAAAAACGCTTTCTTTCGCCAAGACAGTGCGTTTCTCACTGTTACATGCATTTGAATGGGGAACTCGACCGAAACAAAGTATAGGTTTTCATTATGTGAATAACTTGGAAATCTTAGCTCAAACAGCTGCAAAACCTGTTTTCCCAGCACGGAGACCTTGAGTTCTATAATATAAGGCCATAAACATGTTTGTCTGAGTCTTCTATCAAAAGTTACAGCTATTTCTATGAAGTTGTACAAAAACGCTTTCTTTCGCCAAGACAGTGCGTTTCTCACTGTTACATGCATTTGAATGGGGAACTCGACCGAAACAAAGTATATGTTTTCATTATGTGAATAACTTGGAAATCTTAGCTCAAACAGCTGCAAAACCTGTTTTCCCAGCACGGAGACCTTGAGTTCTATAATATAAGGCCATAAACATGTTTGTCTGAGTCTTCTATCAAAAGTTACAGCTATTTCTATGAAGTTGTACAAAAACGCTTTCTTTCGCCAAGACAGTGCGTTTCTCACTGTTACATGCATTTGAATGGGGAACTCCACCGAAACAAAGTATATGTTTTCATTATGTGAATAACTTGGAAATCTTAGCTCAAACAGCTGCAAAACCTGTTTTCCCAGCACGGAGACCTTGAGTTCTATAATATAAGGCCATAAACATGTTTGTCTGAGTCTTCTATCAAAAGTTACAGCTATTTCTATGAAGTTGTACAAAAACGCTTTCTTTCGCCAAGACAGTGCGTTTCTCACTGTTACATGCATTTGAATGGGGAACTCGACCGAAACAAAGTATAGGTTTTCATTATGTGAATAACTTGGAAATCTTAGCTCAAACAGCTGCAAAACCTGTTTTCCCAGCACGGGGACCTTGAGTTCTATAATATAAGGCCATAAACATGTTTGTCTGAGTCTTCTATCAAAAGTTACAGCTATTTCTATGAAGTTGTACAAAAACGCTTTCTTTCGCCAAGACAGTGCGTTTCTCACTGTTACATGCATTTGAATGGGCAACTCGACCGAAACAAAGTATAGGTTTTCATTATGTGAATAACTTGGAAATCTTAGCTCAAACAGCTGCAAAACCTGTTTTCCCAGCACGGGAACCTTGAGTTCTATAAGATAAAGCCATAAACATGTGTATCCGAGTCTTCTATCAAAAGTTACAGCTATTCATATGAAGTTGTACAAAAACGCTTTCTTTCGCCAAGACAGTGCGTTTCTCACTGTTACATACATTTGAATGGGGAACTCGACCGAAACAAAGTATATGTTTTCATTATGTGAATAACTTGGAAATCTTAGCTCAAACAGCTGCAAAACCTGTTTGCCCAGCACGGGAACCTTGAGTTCTATAATATAAGGCCATAAACATGTTTGTCTGAGTCTTCTATCAAAAGTTACAGCTATTTCTATGAAGTTGTACAAAAACGCTTTCTTTCGCCAAGACAGTGCGTTTCTCACTGTTACATGCATTTGAATGGGGAACTCGACCGAAACAAAGTATAGGTTTTCATTATGTGAATAACTTGGAAATCTTAGCTCAAACAGCTGCAAAACCTGTTTTCCCAGCACGGAGACCTTGAGTTCTATAATATAAGGCCATAAACATGTTTGTCTGAGTCTTCTATCAAAAGTTACAGCTATTTCTATGAAGTTGTACAAAAACGCTTTCTTTCGCCAAGACAGTGCGTTTCTCACTGTTACATGCATTTGAATGGGGAACTCGACCGAAACAAAGTATAGGTTTTCATTATGTGAATAACTTGGAAATCTTAGCTCAAACAGCTGCAAAACCTGTTTTCCCAGCACGGGGACCTTTAGTTCTATAATATAAGGCCATAAACATGTTTGTCTGAGTCTTCTATCAAAAGTTACAGCTATTTCTATGAAGTTGTACAAAAACGCTTTCTTTCGCCAAGACAGTGCGTTTCTCACTGTTACATGCATTTGAATGGGGAACTCGACCGAAACAAAGTATAGGTTTTCATTATGTGAATAACTTGGAAATCTTAGCTCAAACAGCTGCAAAACCTGTTTTCCCAGCACGGGGACCTTGAGTTCTATAAGATAAAGCCATAAACATGTGTATCCGAGTCTTCTATCAAAAGTTACAGCTATTCATATGAAGTTGTACAAAAACGCTTTCTTTCGCCAAGACAGTGCGTTTCTCACTGTTACATGCATTTGAATGGGGAACTCCACCGAAACAAAGTATAGGTTTTCATTATGTGAATAACTTGGAAATCTTAGCTCAAACAGCTGCAAAACCTGTTTTCCCAGCACGGGGACCTTGAGTTCTATAAGATAAGGCCATAAACATGTGTATCCGAGTCTTCTATCAAAAGTTACAGCTATTCATATGAAGTTGTACAAAAACGCTTTCTTTCGCCAAGACAGTGCGTTTCTCACTGTTACATGCATTTGAATGGGGAACTCGACCGAAACAAAGTATATGTTTTCATTATGTGAATAACTTGGAAATCTTAGCTCAAACAGCTGCAAAACCTGTTTTCCCAGCACGGAGACCTTGAGTTCTATAATATAAGGCCATAAACATGTTTGTCTGAGTCTTCTATCAAAAGTTACAGCTATTTCTATGAAGTTGTACAAAAACGCTTTCTTTCGCCAAGACAGTGCGTTTCTCACTGTTACATGCATTTGAATGGGGAACTCGACCGAAACAAAGTATAGGTTTTCATTATGTGAATAACTTGGAAATCTTAGCTCAAACAGCTGCAAAACCTGTTTTCCCAGCACGGGGACCTTGAGTTCTATAATATAAGGCCATAAACATGTTTGTCTGAGTCTTCTATCAAAAGTTACAGCTATTTCTATGAAGTTGTACAAAAACGCTTTCTTTCGCCAAGACAGTGCGTTTCTCACTGTTACATGCATTTGAATGGGCAACTCGACCGAAACAAAGTATAGGTTTTCATTATGTGAATAACTTGGAAATCTTAGCTCAAACAGCTGCAAAACCTGTTTTCCCAGCACGGGAACCTTGAGTTCTATAAGATAAAGCCATAAACATGTGTATCCGAGTCTTCTATCAAAAGTTACAGCTATTCATATGAAGTTGTACAAAAACGCTTTCTTTCGCCAAGACAGTGCGTTTCTCACTGTTACATACATTTGAATGGGGAACTCGACCGAAACAAAGTATATGTTTTCATTATGTGAATAACTTGGAAATCTTAGCTCAAACAGCTGCAAAACCTGTTTGCCCAGCACGGGAACCTTGAGTTCTATAATATAAGGCCATAAACATGTTTGTCTGAGTCTTCTATCAAAAGTTACAGCTATTTCTATGAAGTTGTACAAAAACGCTTTCTTTCGCCAAGACAGTGCGTTTCTCACTGTTACATGCATTTGAATGGGGAACTCGACCGAAACAAAGTATAGGTTTTCATTATGTGAATAACTTGGAAATCTTAGCTCAAACAGCTGCAAAACCTGTTTTCCCAGCACGGAGACCTTGAGTTCTATAATATAAGGCCATAAACATGTTTGTCTGAGTCTTCTATCAAAAGTTACAGCTATTTCTATGAAGTTGTACAAAAACGCTTTCTTTCGCCAAGACAGTGCGTTTCTCACTGTTACATGCATTTGAATGGGGAACTCGACCGAAACAAAGTATAGGTTTTCATTATGTGAATAACTTGGAAATCTTAGCTCAAACAGCTGCAAAACCTGTTTTCCCAGCACGGGGACCTTTAGTTCTATAATATAAGGCCATAAACATGTTTGTCTGAGTCTTCTATCAAAAGTTACAGCTATTTCTATGAAGTTGTACAAAAACGCTTTCTTTCGCCAAGACAGTGCGTTTCTCACTGTTACATGCATTTGAATGGGGAACTCGACCGAAACAAAGTATAGGTTTTCATTATGTGAATAACTTGGAAATCTTAGCTCAAACAGCTGCAAAACCTGTTTTCCCAGCACGGGGACCTTGAGTTCTATAAGATAAAGCCATAAACATGTGTATCCGAGTCTTCTATCAAAAGTTACAGCTATTCATATGAAGTTGTACAAAAACGCTTTCTTTCGCCAAGACAGTGCGTTTCTCACTGTTACATGCATTTGAATGGGGAACTCCACCGAAACAAAGTATAGGTTTTCATTATGTGAATAACTTGGAAATCTTAGCTCAAACAGCTGCAAAACCTGTTTTCCCAGCACGGGGACCTTGAGTTCTATAAGATAAGGCCATAAACATGTGTATCCGAGTCTTCTATCAAAAGTTACAGCTATTCATATGAAGTTGTACAAAAACGCTTTCTTTCGCCAAGACAGTGCGTTTCTCACTGTTACATGCATTTGAATGGGGAACTCCACCGAAACAAAGTATATGTTTTCATTATGTGAATAACTTGGAAATCTTAGCTCAAACAGCTGCAAAACCTGTTTTCCCAGCACGGAGACCTTGAGTTCTATAATATAAGGCCATAAACATGTTTGTCTGAGTCTTCTATCAAAAGTTACAGCTATTTCTATGAAGTTGTACAAAAACGCTTTCTTTCGCCAAGACAGTGCGTTTCTCACTGTTACATGCATTTGAATGGGGAACTCGACCGAAACAAAGTATAGGTTTTCATTATGTGAATAACTTGGAAATCTTAGCTCAAACAGCTGCAAAACCTGTTTGCCCAGCACGGGAACCTTGAGTTCTATAATATAAGGCCATAAACATGTTTGTCTGAGTCTTCTATCAAAAGTTACAGCTATTTCTATGAAGTTGTACAAAAACGCTTTCTTTCGCCAAGACAGTGCGTTTCTCACTGTTACATGCATTTGAATGGGGAACTCGACCGAAACAAAGTATAGGTTTTCATTATGTGAATAACTTGGAAATCTTAGCTCAAACAGCTGCAAAACCTGTTTTCCCAGCACGGAGACCTTGAGTTCTATAATATAAGGCCATAAACATGTTTGTCTGAGTCTTCTATCAAAAGTTACAGCTATTTCTATGAAGTTGTACAAAAACGCTTTCTTTCGCCAAGACAGTGCGTTTCTCACTGTTACATGCATTTGAATGGGGAACTCGACCGAAACAAAGTATATGTTTTCATTATGTGAATAACTTGGAAATCTTAGCTCAAACAGCTGCAAAACCTGTTTTCCCAGCACGGAGACCTTGAGTTCTATAATATAAGGCCATAAACATGTTTGTCTGAGTCTTCTATCAAAAGTTACAGCTATTTCTATGAAGTTGTACAAAAACGCTTTCTTTCGCCAAGACAGTGCGTTTCTCACTGTTACATGCATTTGAATGGGGAACTCCACCGAAACAAAGTATATGTTTTCATTATGTGAATAACTTGGAAATCTTAGCTCAAACAGCTGCAAAACCTGTTTTCCCAGCACGGAGACCTTGAGTTCTATAATATAAGGCCATAAACATGTTTGTCTGAGTCTTCTATCAAAAGTTACAGCTATTTCTATGAAGTTGTACAAAAACGCTTTCTTTCGCCAAGACAGTGCGTTTCTCACTGTTACATGCATTTGAATGGGGAACTCGACCGAAACAAAGTATAGGTTTTCATTATGTGAATAACTTGGAAATCTTAGCTCAAACAGCTGCAAAACCTGTTTTCCCAGCACGGGGACCTTGAGTTCTATAATATAAGGCCATAAACATGTTTGTCTGAGTCTTCTATCAAAAGTTACAGCTATTTCTATGAAGTTGTACAAAAACGCTTTCTTTCGCCAAGACAGTGCGTTTCTCACTGTTACATGCATTTGAATGGGCAACTCGACCGAAACAAAGTATAGGTTTTCATTATGTGAATAACTTGGAAATCTTAGCTCAAACAGCTGCAAAACCTGTTTTCCCAGCACGGGAACCTTGAGTTCTATAAGATAAAGCCATAAACATGTGTATCCGAGTCTTCTATCAAAAGTTACAGCTATTCATATGAAGTTGTACAAAAACGCTTTCTTTCGCCAAGACAGTGCGTTTCTCACTGTTACATACATTTGAATGGGGAACTCGACCGAAACAAAGTATATGTTTTCATTATGTGAATAACTTGGAAATCTTAGCTCAAACAGCTGCAAAACCTGTTTGCCCAGCACGGGAACCTTGAGTTCTATAATATAAGGCCATAAACATGTTTGTCTGAGTCTTCTATCAAAAGTTACAGCTATTTCTATGAAGTTGTACAAAAACGCTTTCTTTCGCCAAGACAGTGCGTTTCTCACTGTTACATGCATTTGAATGGGGAACTCGACCGAAACAAAGTATAGGTTTTCATTATGTGAATAACTTGGAAATCTTAGCTCAAACAGCTGCAAAACCTGTTTTCCCAGCACGGAGACCTTGAGTTCTATAATATAAGGCCATAAACATGTTTGTCTGAGTCTTCTATCAAAAGTTACAGCTATTTCTATGAAGTTGTACAAAAACGCTTTCTTTCGCCAAGACAGTGCGTTTCTCACTGTTACATGCATTTGAATGGGGAACTCGACCGAAACAAAGTATAGGTTTTCATTATGTGAATAACTTGGAAATCTTAGCTCAAACAGCTGCAAAACCTGTTTTCCCAGCACGGGGACCTTTAGTTCTATAATATAAGGCCATAAACATGTTTGTCTGAGTCTTCTATCAAAAGTTACAGCTATTTCTATGAAGTTGTACAAAAACGCTTTCTTTCGCCAAGACAGTGCGTTTCTCACTGTTACATGCATTTGAATGGGGAACTCGACCGAAACAAAGTATAGGTTTTCATTATGTGAATAACTTGGAAATCTTAGCTCAAACAGCTGCAAAACCTGTTTTCCCAGCACGGGGACCTTGAGTTCTATAAGATAAAGCCATAAACATGTGTATCCGAGTCTTCTATCAAAAGTTACAGCTATTCATATGAAGTTGTACAAAAACGCTTTCTTTCGCCAAGACAGTGCGTTTCTCACTGTTACATGCATTTGAATGGGGAACTCCACCGAAACAAAGTATAGGTTTTCATTATGTGAATAACTTGGAAATCTTAGCTCAAACAGCTGCAAAACCTGTTTTCCCAGCACGGGGACCTTGAGTTCTATAAGATAAGGCCATAAACATGTGTATCCGAGTCTTCTATCAAAAGTTACAGCTATTCATATGAAGTTGTACAAAAACGCTTTCTTTCGCCAAGACAGTGCGTTTCTCACTGTTACATGCATTTGAATGGGGAACTCGACCGAAACAAAGTATATGTTTTCATTATGTGAATAACTTGGAAATCTTAGCTCAAACAGCTGCAAAACCTGTTTTCCCAGCACGGAGACCTTGAGTTCTATAATATAAGGCCATAAACATGTTTGTCTGAGTCTTCTATCAAAAGTTACAGCTATTTCTATGAAGTTGTACAAAAACGCTTTCTTTCGCCAAGACAGTGCGTTTCTCACTGTTACATGCATTTGAATGGGGAACTCGACCGAAACAAAGTATATGTTTTCATTATGTGAATAACTTGGAAATCTTAGCTCAAACAGCTGCAAAACCTGTTTTCCCAGCACGGAGACCTTGAGTTCTATAATATAAGGCCATAAACATGTTTGTCTGAGTCTTCTATCAAAAGTTACAGCTATTTCTATGAAGTTGTACAAAAACGCTTTCTTTCGCCAAGACAGTGCGTTTCTCACTGTTACATGCATTTGAATGGGGAACTCGACCGAAAGAAAGTATATGTTTTCATTATGTGAATAACTTGGAAATCTTAGCTCAAACAGCTGCAAAACCTGTTTTCCCAGCACGGAGACCTTGAGTTCTATAATATAAGGCCATAAACATGTTTGTCTGAGTCTTCTATCAAAAGTTACAGCTATTTCTATGAAGTTGTACAAAAACGCTTTCTTTCGCCAAGACAGTGCGTTTCTCACTGTTACATGCATTTGAATGGGGAACTCCACCGAAACAAAGTATATGTTTTCATTATGTGAATAACTTGGAAATCTTAGCTCAAACAGCTGCAAAACCTGTTTTCCCAGCACGGAGACCTTGAGTTCTATAATATAAGGCCATAAACATGTTTGTCTGAGTCTTCTATCAAAAGTTACAGCTATTTCTATGAAGTTGTACAAAAACGCTTTCTTTCGCCAAGACAGTGCGTTTCTCACTGTTACATGCATTTGAATGGGGAACTCGACCGAAACAAAGTATAGGTTTTCATTATGTGAATAACTTGGAAATCTTAGCTCAAACAGCTGCAAAACCTGTTTTCCCAGCACGGGGACCTTGAGTTCTATAATATAAGGCCATAAACATGTTTGTCTGAGTCTTCTATCAAAAGTTACAGCTATTTCTATGAAGTTGTACAAAAACGCTTTCTTTCGCCAAGACAGTGCGTTTCTCACTGTTACATGCATTTGAATGGGCAACTCGACCGAAACAAAGTATAGGTTTTCATTATGTGAATAACTTGGAAATCTTAGCTCAAACAGCTGCAAAACCTGTTTTCCCAGCACGGGAACCTTGAGTTCTATAAGATAAAGCCATAAACATGTGTATCCGAGTCTTCTATCAAAAGTTACAGCTATTCATATGAAGTTGTACAAAAACGCTTTCTTTCGCCAAGACAGTGCGTTTCTCACTGTTACATGCATTTGAATGGGGAACTCGACCGAAACAAAGTATATGTTTTCATTATGTGAATAACTTGGAAATCTTAGCTCAAACAGCTGCAAAACCTGTTTTCCCAGCACGGAGACCTTGAGTTCTATAATATAAGGCCATAAACATGTTTGTCTGAGTCTTCTATCAAAAGTTACAGCTATTTCTATGAAGTTGTACAAAAACGCTTTCTTTCGCCAAGACAGTGCGTTTCTCACTGTTACATGCATTTGAATGGGGAACTCGACCGAAACAAAGTATAGGTTTTCATTATGTGAATAACTTGGAAATCTTAGCTCAAACAGCTGCAAAACCTGTTTGCCCAGCACGGGAACCTTGAGTTCTATAATATAAGGCCATAAACATGTTTGTCTGAGTCTTCTATCAAAAGTTACAGCTATTTCTATGAAGTTGTACAAAAACGCTTTCTTTCGCCAAGACAGTGCGTTTCTCACTGTTACATGCATTTGAATGGGGAACTCGACCGAAACAAAGTATAGGTTTTCATTATGTGAATAACTTGGAAATCTTAGCTCAAACAGCTGCAAAACCTGTTTTCCCAGCACGGAGACCTTGAGTTCTATAATATAAGGCCATAAACATGTTTGTCTGAGTCTTCTATCAAAAGTTACAGCTATTTCTATGAAGTTGTACAAAAACGCTTTCTTTCGCCAAGACAGTGCGTTTCTCACTGTTACATGCATTTGAATGGGGAACTCGACCGAAACAAAGTATATGTTTTCATTATGTGAATAACTTGGAAATCTTAGCTCAAACAGCTGCAAAACCTGTTTTCCCAGCACGGAGACCTTGAGTTCTATAATATAAGGCCATAAACATGTTTGTCTGAGTCTTCTATCAAAAGTTACAGCTATTTCTATGAAGTTGTACAAAAACGCTTTCTTTCGCCAAGACAGTGCGTTTCTCACTGTTACATGCATTTGAATGGGGAACTCCACCGAAACAAAGTATATGTTTTCATTATGTGAATAACTTGGAAATCTTAGCTCAAACAGCTGCAAAACCTGTTTTCCCAGCACGGAGACCTTGAGTTCTATAATATAAGGCCATAAACATGTTTGTCTGAGTCTTCTATCAAAAGTTACAGCTATTTCTATGAAGTTGTACAAAAACGCTTTCTTTCGCCAAGACAGTGCGTTTCTCACTGTTACATGCATTTGAATGGGGAACTCGACCGAAACAAAGTATAGGTTTTCATTATGTGAATAACTTGGAAATCTTAGCTCAAACAGCTGCAAAACCTGTTTTCCCAGCACGGGGACCTTGAGTTCTATAATATAAGGCCATAAACATGTTTGTCTGAGTCTTCTATCAAAAGTTACAGCTATTTCTATGAAGTTGTACAAAAACGCTTTCTTTCGCCAAGACAGTGCGTTTCTCACTGTTACATGCATTTGAATGGGCAACTCGACCGAAACAAAGTATAGGTTTTCATTATGTGAATAACTTGGAAATCTTAGCTCAAACAGCTGCAAAACCTGTTTTCCCAGCACGGGAACCTTGAGTTCTATAAGATAAAGCCATAAACATGTGTATCCGAGTCTTCTATCAAAAGTTACAGCTATTCATATGAAGTTGTACAAAAACGCTTTCTTTCGCCAAGACAGTGCGTTTCTCACTGTTACATACATTTGAATGGGGAACTCGACCGAAACAAAGTATATGTTTTCATTATGTGAATAACTTGGAAATCTTAGCTCAAACAGCTGCAAAACCTGTTTGCCCAGCACGGGAACCTTGAGTTCTATAATATAAGGCCATAAACATGTTTGTCTGAGTCTTCTATCAAAAGTTACAGCTATTTCTATGAAGTTGTACAAAAACGCTTTCTTTCGCCAAGACAGTGCGTTTCTCACTGTTACATGCATTTGAATGGGGAACTCGACCGAAACAAAGTATAGGTTTTCATTATGTGAATAACTTGGAAATCTTAGCTCAAACAGCTGCAAAACCTGTTTTCCCAGCACGGAGACCTTGAGTTCTATAATATAAGGCCATAAACATGTTTGTCTGAGTCTTCTATCAAAAGTTACAGCTATTTCTATGAAGTTGTACAAAAACGCTTTCTTTCGCCAAGACAGTGCGTTTCTCACTGTTACATGCATTTGAATGGGGAACTCGACCGAAACAAAGTATAGGTTTTCATTATGTGAATAACTTGGAAATCTTAGCTCAAACAGCTGCAAAACCTGTTTTCCCAGCACGGGGACCTTTAGTTCTATAATATAAGGCCATAAACATGTTTGTCTGAGTCTTCTATCAAAAGTTACAGCTATTTCTATGAAGTTGTACAAAAACGCTTTCTTTCGCCAAGACAGTGCGTTTCTCACTGTTACATGCATTTGAATGGGGAACTCGACCGAAACAAAGTATAGGTTTTCATTATGTGAATAACTTGGAAATCTTAGCTCAAACAGCTGCAAAACCTGTTTTCCCAGCACGGGGACCTTGAGTTCTATAAGATAAAGCCATAAACATGTGTATCCGAGTCTTCTATCAAAAGTTACAGCTATTCATATGAAGTTGTACAAAAACGCTTTCTTTCGCCAAGACAGTGCGTTTCTCACTGTTACATGCATTTGAATGGGGAACTCCACCGAAACAAAGTATAGGTTTTCATTATGTGAATAACTTGGAAATCTTAGCTCAAACAGCTGCAAAACCTGTTTTCCCAGCACGGGGACCTTGAGTTCTATAAGATAAGGCCATAAACATGTGTATCCGAGTCTTCTATCAAAAGTTACAGCTATTCATATGAAGTTGTACAAAAACGCTTTCTTTCGCCAAGACAGTGCGTTTCTCACTGTTACATGCATTTGAATGGGGAACTCGACCGAAACAAAGTATATGTTTTCATTATGTGAATAACTTGGAAATCTTAGCTCAAACAGCTGCAAAACCTGTTTTCCCAGCACGGAGACCTTGAGTTCTATAATATAAGGCCATAAACATGTTTGTCTGAGTCTTCTATCAAAAGTTACAGCTATTTCTATGAAGTTGTACAAAAACGCTTTCTTTCGCCAAGACAGTGCGTTTCTCACTGTTACATGCATTTGAATGGGGAACTCGACCGAAAGAAAGTATATGTTTTCATTATGTGAATAACTTGGAAATCTTAGCTCAAACAGCTGCAAAACCTGTTTTCCCAGCACGGAGACCTTGAGTTCTATAATATAAGGCCATAAACATGTTTGTCTGAGTCTTCTATCAAAAGTTACAGCTATTTCTATGAAGTTGTACAAAAACGCTTTCTTTCGCCAAGACAGTGCGTTTCTCACTGTTACATGCATTTGAATGGGGAACTCCACCGAAACAAAGTATATGTTTTCATTATGTGAATAACTTGGAAATCTTAGCTCAAACAGCTGCAAAACCTGTTTTCCCAGCACGGAGACCTTGAGTTCTATAATATAAGGCCATAAACATGTTTGTCTGAGTCTTCTATCAAAAGTTACAGCTATTTCTATGAAGTTGTACAAAAACGCTTTCTTTCGCCAAGACAGTGCGTTTCTCACTGTTACATGCATTTGAATGGGGAACTCGACCGAAACAAAGTATAGGTTTTCATTATGTGAATAACTTGGAAATCTTAGCTCAAACAGCTGCAAAACCTGTTTTCCCAGCACGGGGACCTTGAGTTCTATAATATAAGGCCATAAACATGTTTGTCTGAGTCTTCTATCAAAAGTTACAGCTATTTCTATGAAGTTGTACAAAAACGCTTTCTTTCGCCAAGACAGTGCGTTTCTCACTGTTACATGCATTTGAATGGGCAACTCGACCGAAACAAAGTATAGGTTTTCATTATGTGAATAACTTGGAAATCTTAGCTCAAACAGCTGCAAAACCTGTTTTCCCAGCACGGGAACCTTGAGTTCTATAAGATAAAGCCATAAACATGTGTATCCGAGTCTTCTATCAAAAGTTACAGCTATTCATATGAAGTTGTACAAAAACGCTTTCTTTCGCCAAGACAGTGCGTTTCTCACTGTTACATACATTTGAATGGGGAACTCGACCGAAACAAAGTATATGTTTTCATTATGTGAATAACTTGGAAATCTTAGCTCAAACAGCTGCAAAACCTGTTTGCCCAGCACGGGAACCTTGAGTTCTATAATATAAGGCCATAAACATGTTTGTCTGAGTCTTCTATCAAAAGTTACAGCTATTTCTATGAAGTTGTACAAAAACGCTTTCTTTCGCCAAGACAGTGCGTTTCTCACTGTTACATGCATTTGAATGGGGAACTCGACCGAAACAAAGTATAGGTTTTCATTATGTGAATAACTTGGAAATCTTAGCTCAAACAGCTGCAAAACCTGTTTTCCCAGCACGGGGACCTTGAGTTCTATAATATAAGGCCATAAACATGTTTGTCTGAGTCTTCTATCAAAAGTTACAGCTATTTCTATGAAGTTGTACAAAAACGCTTTCTTTCGCCAAGACAGTGCGTTTCTCACTGTTACATGCATTTGAATGGGGAACTCGACCGAAACAAAGTATAGGTTTTCATTATGTGAATAACTTGGAAATCTTAGCTCAAACAGCTGCAAAACCTGTTTTCCCAGCACGGGGACCTTGAGTTCTATAATATAAGGCCATAAACATGTTTGTCTGAGTCTTCTATCAAATGTTACAGCTATTTCTATGAAGTTGTACAAAAACGCTTTCTTTCGCCAAGACAGTGCGTTTCTCACTGTTACATGCATTTGAATGGGGAACTCCACCGAAACAAAGTACAAGTTTTCATTATGTGAATAACTTGGAAATCTTAGCTCAAACAGCTGCAAAACCTGTTTTCCCAGCACGGGAACCTTGAGTTCTATAAGATAAAGCCATAAACATGTGTATCCGAGTCTTCTATCAAAAGTTACAGCTATTTCTATGAAGTTGTACAAAAACGCTTTCTTTCGCCAAGACAGTGCGTTTCTCACTGTTACATGCATTTGAATGGGGAACTCGACCGAAACAAAGTATATGTTTTCATTATGTGAATAACTTGGAAATCTTAGCTCAAACAGCTGCAAAACCTGTTTTCCCAGCACGGAGACCTTGAGTTCTATAATATAAGGCCATAAACATGTTTGTCTGAGTCTTCTATCAAAAGTTACAGCTATTCATATGAAGTTGTACAAAAACGCTTTCTTTCGCCAAGACAGTGCGTTTCTCACTGTTACATGCATTTGAATGGGGAACTCGACCGAAACAAAGTATAGGTTTTCATTATGTGAATAACTTGGAAATCTTAGCTCAAACAGCTGCAAAACCTGTTTTCCCAGCACGGGGACCTTGAGTTCTATAATATAAGGCCATAAACATGTTTGTCTGAGTCTTCTATCAAAAGTTACAGCTATTTCTATGAAGTTGTACAAAAACGCTTTCTTTCGCCAAGACAGTGCGTTTCTCACTGTTACATGCATTTGAATGGGGAACTCGACCGAAACAAAGTATAGGTTTTCATTATGTGAATAACTTGGAAATCTTAGCTCAAACAGCTGCAAACCCTGTTTGCCCAGCACGGGAACCTTGAGTTCTATAAGATAAAGCCATAAACATGTGTATCCGAGTCTTCTATCAAAAGTTACAGCTATTCATATGAAGTTGTACAAAAACGCTTTCTTTCGCCAAGACAGTGCGTTTCTCACTGTTACATGCATTTGAATGGGGAACTCCACCGAAACAAAGTACAAGTTTTCATTATGTGAATAACTTGGAAATCTTAGCTCAAACAGCTGCAAAACCTGTTTTCCCAGCACGGAGACCTTGAGTTCTATAATATAAGGCCATAAACATGTTTGTCTGAGTCTTCTATCAAAAGTTACAGCTATTTCTATGAAGTTGTACAAAAACGCTTTCTTTCGCCAAGACAGTGCGTTTCTCACTGTTACATGCATTTGAATGGGGAACTCGACCGAAACAAAGTATAGGTTTTCATTATGTGAATAACTTGGAAATCTTAGCTCAAACAGCTGCAAAACCTGTTTTCCCAGCACGGGGACCTTGAGTTCTATAATATAAGGCCATAAACATGTTTGTCTGAGTCTTCTATCAAAAGTTACAGCTATTTCTATGAAGTTGTACAAAAACGCTTTCTTTCGCCAAGACAGTGCGTTTCTCACTGTTACATGCATTTGAATGGGGAACTCGACCGAAACAAAGTACAAGTTTTCATTATGTGAATAACTTGGAAATCTTAGCTCAAACAGCTGCAAAACCTGTTTTCCCAGCACGGAGACCTTGAGTTCTATAATATAAGGCCATAAACATGTTTGTCTGAGTCTTCTATCAAAAGTTACAGCTATTTCTATGAAGTTGTACAAAAACGCTTTCTTTCGCCAAGACAGTGCGTTTCTCACTGTTACATGCATTTGAATGGGGAACTCGACCGAAACAAAGTATAGGTTTTCATTATGTGAATAACTTGGAAATCTTAGCTCAAACAGCTGCAAAACCTGTTTTCCCAGCACGGAGACCTTGAGTTCTATAAGATAAAGCCATAAACATGTTTGTCTGAGTCTTCTATCAAAAGTTACAGCTATTTATATGAAGTTGTACAAAAACGCTTTCTTTCGCCAAGACAGTGCGTTTCTCACTGTTACATGCATTTGAATGGGGAACTCGACCGAAACAAAGTATAGGTTTTCATTATGTGAATAACTTGGAAATCTTAGCTCAAACAGCTGCAAAACCTCTTTTCCCAGCACGGGAACCTTGAGTTCTATAAGATAAAGCCATAAACATGTGTATCCGAGTCTTCTATCAAAAGTTACAGCTATTTATATGAAGTTGTACAAAAACGCTTTCTTTCGCCAAGACAGTGCGTTTCTCACTGTTACATGCATTTGAATGGGGAACTCGACTGAAACAAAGTATAGGTTTTCATTATGTGAATAACTTGGAAATCTTAGCTCAAACAGCTGCAAAACCTGTTTTCCCAGCACGGGGACCTTGAGTTCTATAATATAAGGCCATAAACACGTTTGTCTGAGTCTTCTATCAAAAGTTACAGCTATTTCTATGAAGTTGTACAAAAACGCTTTCTTTCGCCAAGACAGTGCGTTTCTCACTGTTACATGCATTTGAATGGGGAACTCGACCGAAACAAAGTATAGGTTTTCATTATGTGAATAACTTGGAAATCTTAGCTCAAACAGCTGCAAAACCTGTTTTCCCAGCACGGGAACCTTGAGTTCTATAAGATAAAGCCATAAACATGTGTATCCGAGTCTTCTATCAAAAGTTACAGCTATTTCTATGAAGTTGTACAAAAACGCTTTCTTTCGCCAAGACAGTGTGTTTCTCACTGTTACATGCATTTGAATGGGGAACTCGACCGAAACAAAGTATATGTTTTCATTATGTGAATAACTTGGAAATCTTAGCTCAAACAGCTGCAAAACCTGTTTGCCCAGCACGGGAACCTTGAGTTCTATAAGATAAAGCCATAAACATGTGTATCCGAGTCTTCTATCAAAAGTTACAGCTATTCATATGAAGTTGTACAAAAACGCTTTCTTTCGCCAAGACAGTGCGTTTCTCACTGTTACATGCATTTGAATGGGGAACTCCACCGAAACAAAGTACAAGTTTTCATTATGTGAATAACTTGGAAATCTTAGCTCAAACAGCTGCAAAACCTGTTTTCCCAGCACGGAGACCTTGAGTTCTATAATATAAGGCCATAAACATGTTTGTCTGAGTCTTCTATCAAAAGTTACAGCTATTTCTATGAAGTTGTACAAAAACGCTTTCTTTCGCCAAGACAGTGCGTTTCTCACTGTTACATGCATTTGAATGGGGAACTCGACCGAAACAAAGTATAGGTTTTCATTATGTGAATAACTTGGAAATCTTAGCTCAAACAGCTGCAAAACCTGTTTGCCCAGCACGGGAACCTTGAGTTCTATAAGATAAAGCCATAAACATGTGTATCCGAGTCTTCTATCAAAAGTTACAGCTATTCATATGAAGTTGTACAAAAACGCTTTCTTTCGCCAAGACAGTGCGTTTCTCACTGTTACATGCATTTGAATGGGGAACTCGACCGAAACAAAGTATATGTTTTCATTATGTGAATAACTTGGAAATCTTAGCTCAAACAGCTGCAAAACCTGTTTTCCCAGCACAGAGACCTTGAGTTCTATAATATAAGGCCATAAACATGTTTGTCTGAGTCTTCTATCAAAAGTTACAGCTATTTCTATGAAGTTGTACAAAAACGCTTTCTTTCGCCAAGACAGTGCGTTTCTCACTGTTACATGCATTTGAATGGGGAACTCGACCGAAACAAAGTATATGTTTTCATTATGTGAATAACTTGGAAATCTTAGCTCAAACAGCTGCAAAACCTGTTTTCCCAGCACGGAGACCTTGAGTTCTATAATATAAGGCCATAAACATGTTTGTCTGAGTCTTCTATCAAAAGTTACAGCTATTTCTATGAAGTTGTACAAAAACGCTTTCTTTCGCCAAGACAGTGCGTTTCTCACTGTTACATGCATTTGAATGGGGAACTCGACCGAAACAAAGTATAGGTTTTCATTATGTGAATAACTTGGAAATCTTAGCTCAAACAGCTGCAAAACCTGTTTGCCCAGCACGGGAACCTTGAGTTCTATAAGATAAATGTGTATCCGAGTCTTCTATCAAAAGTTACAGCTATTCATATGAAGTTGTACAAAAACGCTTTCTTTCGCCAAGACAGTGCGTTTCTCACTGTTACATGCATTTGAATGGGGAACTCCACCGAAACAAAGTACAAGTTTTCATTATGTGAATAACTTGGAAATCTTAGCTCAAACAGCTGCAAAACCTGTTTTCCCAGCACGGAGACCTTGAGTTCTATAATATAAGGCCATAAACATGTTTGTCTGAGTCTTCTATCAAAAGTTACATCTATTTCTATGAAGTTGTACAAAAACGCTTTCTTTCGCCAAGACAGTGCGTTTCTCACTGTTACATGCATTTGAATGGGGAACTCGACCGAAACAAAGTATATGTTTTCATTATGTGAATAACTTGGAAATCTTAGCTCAAACAGCTGCAAAACCTGTTTGCCCAGCACGGGAACCTTGAGTTCTATAAGATAAAGCCATAAACATGTGTATCCGAGTCTTCTATCAAAAGTTACAGCTATTCATATGAAGTTGTACAAAAACGCTTTCTTTCGCCAAGACAGTGCGTTTCTCACTGTTACATGCATTTGAATGGGGAACTCCACCGAAACAAAGTACAAGTTTTCATTATGTGAATAACTTGGAAATCTTAGCTCAAACAGCTGCAAAACCTGTTTTCCCAGCACGGAGACCTTGAGTTCTATAATATAAGGCCATAAACATGTTTGTCTGAGTCTTCTATCAAAAGTTACAGCTATTTCTATGAAGTTGTACAAAAACGCTTTCTTTCGCCAAGACAGTGCGTTTCTCACTGTTACATGCATTTGAATGGGGAACTCCACCGAAACAAAGTATATGTTTTCATTATGTGAATAACTTGGAAATCTTAGCTCAAACAGCTGCAAAACCTGTTTTCCCAGCACGGAGACCTTGAGTTCTATAATATAAGGCCATAAACATGTTTGTCTGAGTCTTCTATCAAATGTTACAGCTATTTCTATGAAGTTGTACAAAAACGCTTTCTTTCGCCAAGACAGTGCGTTTCTCACTGTTACATGCATTTGAATGGGGAACTCGACCGAAACAAAGTATAGGTTTTCATTATGTGAATAACTTGGAAATCTTAGCTCAAACAGCTGCAAAACCTGTTTGCCCAGCACGGGGACCTTGAGTTCTATAATATAAGGCCATAAACATGTTTGTCTGAGTCTTCTATCAAAAGTTACAGCTATTTCTATGAAGTTGTACAAAAACGCTTTCTTTCGCCAAGACAGTGCGTTTCTCACTGTTACATGCATTTGAATGGGGAACTCCACCGAAACAAAGTATAGGTTTTCATTATGTGAATAACTTGGAAATCTTAGCTCAAACAGCTGCAAAACCTGTTTGCCCAGCACGGGGACCTTGAGTTCTATAATATAAGGCCATAAACATGTTTGTCTGAGTCTTCTATCAAAAGTTACAGCTATTTCTATGAAGTTGTACAAAAACGCTTTCTTTCGCCAAGACAGTGCGCTTCTCACTGTTACATGCATTTGAATGGGGAACTCCACCGAAACAAAGTATATGTTTTCATTATGTGAATAACTTGGAAATCTTAGCTCAAACAGCTGCAAAACCTGTTTGCCCAGCACGGGAACCTTGAGTTCTATAAGATAAAGCCATAAACATGTGTATCCGAGTCTTCTATCAAAAGTTACAGCTATTCATATGAAGTTGTACAAAAACGCTTTCTTTCGCCAAGACAGTGCGTTTCTCACTGTTACATGCATTTGAATGGGGAACTCCACCGAAACAAAGTACAAGTTTTCATTATGTGAATAACTTGGAAATCTTAGCTCAAACAGCTGCAAAACCTGTTTTCCCAGCACGGAGACCTTGAGTTCTATAATATAAGGCCATAAACATGTTTGTCTGAGTCTTCTATCAAAAGTTACAGCTATTTCTATGAAGTTGTACAAAAACGCTTTCTTTCGCCAAGACAGTGCGTTTCTCACTGTTACATGCATTTGAATGGGGAACTCCACCGAAACAAAGTATATGTTTTCATTATGTGAATAACTTGGAAATCTTAGCTCAAACAGCTGCAAAACCTGTTTTCCCAGCACGGAGACCTTGAGTTCTATAATATAAGGCCATAAACATGTTTGTCTGAGTCTTCTATCAAATGTTACAGCTATTTCTATGAAGTTGTACAAAAACGCTTTCTTTCGCCAAGACAGTGCGTTTCTCACTGTTACATGCATTTGAATGGGGAACTCGACCGAAACAAAGTATAGGTTTTCATTATGTGAATAACTTGGAAATCTTAGCTCAAACAGCTGCAAAACCTGTTTGCCCAGCACGGGGACCTTGAGTTCTATAATATAAGGCCATAAACATGTTTGTCTGAGTCTTCTATCAAAAGTTACAGCTATTTCTATGAAGTTGTACAAAAACGCTTTCTTTCGCCAAGACAGTGCGTTTCTCACTGTTACATGCATTTGAATGGGGAACTCCACCGAAACAAAGTATAGGTTTTCATTATGTGAATAACTTGGAAATCTTAGCTCAAACAGCTGCAAAACCTGTTTGCCCAGCACGGGGACCTTGAGTTCTATAATATAAGGCCATAAACATGTTTGTCTGAGTCTTCTATCAAAAGTTACAGCTATTTCTATGAAGTTGTACAAAAACGCTTTCTTTCGCCAAGACAGTGCGCTTCTCACTGTTACATGCATTTGAATGGGGAACTCCACCGAAACAAAGTATATGTTTTCATTATGTGAATAACTTGGAAATCTTAGCTCAAACAGCTGCAAAACCTGTTTTCCCAGCACGGAGACCTTGAGTTCTATAATATAAGGCCATAAACATGTTTGTCTGAGTCTTCTATCAAAAGTTACAGCTATTTCTATGAAGTTGTACAAAAACGCTTTCTTTCGCCAAGACAGTGCGTTTCTCACTGTTACATGCATTTGAATGGGGAACTCGACCGAAACAAAGTATAGGTTTTCATTATGTGAATAACTTGGAAATCTTAGCTCAAACAGCTGCAAAACCTGTTTTCCCAGCATGGAGACCTTGAGTTCTATAATATAAGGCCATAAACATGTTTGTCTGAGTCTTCTATCAAAAGTTACAGCTATTTCTATGAAGTTGTACAAAAACGCTTTCTTTCGCCAAGACAGTGCGTTTCTCACTGTTACATGCATTTGAATGGGGAACTCGACCGAAACAAAGTATAGGTTTTCATTATGTGAATAACTTGGAAATCTTAGCTCAAACAGCTGCAAAACCTGTTTGCCCAGCACGGGGAACCTTGAGTTCTATAAGATAAAGCCATAAACATGTGTATCCGAGTCTTCTATCAAAAGTTACAGCTATTCATATGAAGTTGTACAAAAACGCTTTCTTTCGCCAAGACAGTGCGTTTCTCACTGTTACATGCATTTGAATGGGGAACTCGACCGAAACAAAGTATATGTTTTCATTATGTGAATAACTTGGAAATCTTAGCTCAAACAGCTGCAAAACCTGTTTTCCCAGCACGGAGACCTTGAGTTCTATAATATAAGGCCATAAACATGTTTGTCTGAGTCTTCTATCAAAAGTTACAGCTATTTCTATGAAGTTGTACAAAAACGCTTTCTTTCGCCAAGACAGTGCGTTTCTCACTGTTACATGCATTTGAATGGGGAACTCCACCGAAACAAAGTATATGTTTTCATTATGTGAATAACTTGGAAATCTTAGCTCAAACAGCTGCAAAACCTGTTTTCCCAGCACGGAGACCTTGAGTTCTATAAGATAAAGCCATAAACATGTGTATCCGAGTCTTCTATCAAAAGTTACAGCTATTCATATGAAGTTGTACAAAAACGCTTTCTTTCGCCAAGACAGTGCGTTTCTCACTGTTACATGCATTTGAATGGGGAACTCCACCGAAACAAAGTATAGGTTTTCATTATGTGAATAACTTGGAAATCTTAGCTCAAACAGCTGCAAAACCTGTTTTCCCAGCACGGAGACCTTGAGTTCTATAATATAAGGCCATAAACATGTTTGTCTGAGTCTTCTATCAAAAGTTACAGCTATTTCTATGAAGTTGTACAAAAACGCTTTCTTTCGCCAAGACAGTGCGTTTCTCACTGTTACATGCATTTGAATGGGGAACTCGACCGAAACAAAGTATAGGTTTTCATTATGTGAATAACTTGGAAATCTTAGCTCAAACAGCTGCAAAACCTGTTTTCCCAGCACGGAGACCTTGAGTTCTATAATATAAGGCCATAAACATGTTTGTCTGAGTCTTCTATCAAAAGTTAAAGCTATTTCTATGAAGTTGTACAAAAACGCTTTCTTTCGCCAAGACAGTGCGTTTCTCACTGTTACATGCATTTGAATGGGGAACTCGACCGAAACAAAGTATAGGTTTTCATTATGTGAATAACTTGGAAATCTTAGCTCAAACAGCTGCAAAACCTGTTTTCCCAGCACGGGAACCTTGAGTTCTATAAGATAAAGCCATAAACATGTGTATCCGAGTCTTCTATCAAAAGTTACAGCTATTTCTATGAAGTTGTACAAAAACGCTTTCTTTCGCCAAGACAGTGTGTTTCTCACTGTTACATGCATTTGAATGGGGAACTCGACCGAAACAAAGTATATGTTTTCATTATGTGAATAACTTGGAAATCTTAGCTCAAACAGCTGCAAAACCTGTTTGCCCAGCACGGGAACCTTGAGTTCTATAAGATAAAGCCATAAACATGTGTATCCGAGTCTTCTATCAAAAGTTACAGCTATTCATATGAAGTTGTACAAAAACGCTTTCTTTCGCCAAGACAGTGCGTTTCTCACTGTTACATGCATTTGAATGGGGAACTCCACCGAAACAAAGTATAGGTTTTCATTATGTGAATAACTTGGAAATCTTAGCTCAAACAGCTGCAAAACCTGTTTTCCCAGCACGGAGACCTTGAGTTCTATAATATAAGGCCATAAACATGTTTGTCTGAGTCTTCTATCAAAAGTTACAGCTATTTCTATGAAGTTGTACAAAAACGCTTTCTTTCGCCAAGACAGTGCGTTTCTCACTGTTACATGCATTTGAATGGGGAACTCCACCGAAACAAAGTATAGGTTTTCATTATGTGAATAACTTGGAAATCTTAGCTCAAACAGCTGCAAAACCTGTTTTCCCAGCACGGAGACCTTGAGTTCTATAATATAAGGCCATAAACATGTTTGTCTGAGTCTTCTATCAAAAGTTACAGCTATTTCTATGAAGTTGTACAAAAACGCTTTCTTTCGCCAAGACAGTGCGTTTCTCACTGTTACATGCATTTGAATGGGGAACTCGACCGAAACAAAGTATAGGTTTTCATTATGTGAATAACTTGGAAATCTTAGCTCAAACAGCTGCAAAACCTGTTTTCCCAGCACGGGAACCTTGAGTTCTATAAGATAAAGCCATAAACATGTGTATCCGAGTCTTCTATCAAAAGTTACAGCTATTTCTATGAAGTTGTACAAAAACGCTTTCTTTCGCCAAGACAGTGTGTTTCTCACTGTTACATGCATTTGAATGGGGAACTCGACCGAAACAAAGTATATGTTTTCATTATGTGAATAACTTGGAAATCTTAGCTCAAACAGCTGCAAAACCTGTTTGCCCAGCACGGGAACCTTGAGTTCTATAAGATAAAGCCATAAACATGTGTATCCGAGTCTTCTATCAAAAGTTACAGCTATTCATATGAAGTTGTACAAAAACGCTTTCTTTCGCCAAGACAGTGCGTTTCTCACTGTTACATGCATTTGAATGGGGAACTCGACCGAAACAAAGTATAGGTTTTCATTATGTGAATAACTTGGAAATCTTAGCTCAAACAGCTGCAAAACCTGTTTTCCCAGCACGGGGACCTTGAGTTCTATAATATAAGGCCATAAACATGTTTGTCTGAGTCTTCTATCAAAAGTTACAGCTATTTCTATGAAGTTGTACAAAAACGCTTTCTTTCGCCAAGACAGTGCGTTTCTCACTGTTACATGCATTTGAATGGGGAACTCGACCGAAACAAAGTATAGGTTTTCATTATGTGAATAACTTGGAAATCTTAGCTCAAACAGCTGCAAAACCTGTTTTCCCAGCACAGAGACCTTGAGTTCTATAATATAAGGCCATAAACATGTTTGTCTGAGTCTTCTATCAAAAGTTACAGCTATTTCTATGAAGTTGTACAAAAACGCTTTCTTTCGCCAAGACAGTGCGTTTCTCACTGTTACATGCATTTGAATGGGGAACTTGACCGAAACAAAGTATATGTTTTCATTATGTGAATAACTTGGAAATCTTAGCTCAAACAGCTGCAAAACCTGTTTTCCCAGCACGGAGACCTTGAGTTCTATAATATAAGGCCATAAACATGTTTGTCTGAGTCTTCTATCAAAAGTTACAGCTATTTCTATGAAGTTGTACAAAAACGCTTTCTTTCGCCAAGACAGTGCGTTTCTCACTGTTACATGCATTTGAATGGGGAACTCGACCGAAACAAAGTATAGGTTTTCATTATGTGAATAACTTGGAAATCTTAGCTCAAACAGCTGCAAAACCTGTTTGCCCAGCACGGGAACCTTGAGTTCTATAAGATAAATGTGTATCCGAGTCTTCTATCAAAAGTTACAGCTATTCATATGAAGTTGTACAAAAACGCTTTCTTTCGCCAAGACAGTGCGTTTCTCACTGTTACATGCATTTGAATGGGGAACTCCACCGAAACAAAGTACAAGTTTTCATTATGTGAATAACTTGGAAATCTTAGCTCAAACAGCTGCAAAACCTGTTTTCCCAGCACGGAGACCTTGAGTTCTATAATATAAGGCCATAAACATGTTTGTCTGAGTCTTCTATCAAAAGTTACAGCTATTTCTATGAAGTTGTACAAAAACGCTTTCTTTCGCCAAGACAGTGCGTTTCTCACTGTTACATGCATTTGAATGGGGAACTCGACCGAAACAAAGTATATGTTTTCATTATGTGAATAACTTGGAAATCTTAGCTCAAACAGCTGCAAAACCTGTTTTCCCAGCACGGGAACCTTGAGTTCTATAAGATAAAGCCATAAACATGTGTATCCGAGTCTTCTATCAAAAGTTACAGCTATTTCTATGAAGTTGTACAAAAACGCTTTCTTTCGCCAAGACAGTGCGTTTCTCACTGTTACATGCATTTGAATGGGGAACTCGACCGAAACAAAGTATATGTTTTCATTATGTGAATAACTTGGAAATCTTAGCTCAAACAGCTGCAAAACCTGTTTGCCCAGCACGGGAACCTTGAGTTCTATAAGATAAAGCCATAAACATGTGTATCCGAGTCTTCTATCAAAAGTTACAGCTATTCATATGAAGTTGTACAAAAACGCTTTCTTTCGCCAAGACAGTGCGTTTCTCACTGTTACATGCATTTGAATGGGGAACTCCACCGAAACAAAGTACAAGTTTTCATTATGTGAATAACTTGGAAATCTTAGCTCAAACAGCTGCAAAACCTGTTTTCCCAGCACGGAGACCTTGAGTTCTATAATATAAGGCCATAAACATGTTTGTCTGAGTCTTCTATCAAAAGTTACAGCTATTTCTATGAAGTTGTACAAAAACGCTTTCTTTCGCCAAGACAGTGCGTTTCTCACTGTTACATGCATTTGAATGGGGAACTCGACCGAAACAAAGTATATGTTTTCATTATGTGAATAACTTGGAAATCTTAGCTCAAACAGCTGCAAAACCTGTTTTCCCAGCACGGAGACCTTGAGTTCTATAATATAAGGCCATAAACATGTTTGTCTGAGTCTTCTATCAAATGTTACAGCTATTTCTATGAAGTTGTACAAAAACGCTTTCTTTCGCCAAGACAGTGCGTTTCTCACTGTTACATGCATTTGAATGGGGAACTCGACCGAAACAAAGTATAGGTTTTCATTATGTGAATAACTTGGAAATCTTAGCTCAAACAGCTGCAAAACCTGTTTGCCCAGCACGGGGACCTTGAGTTCTATAATATAAGGCCATAAACATGTTTGTCTGAGTCTTCTATCAAAAGTTACAGCTATTTCTATGAAGTTGTACAAAAACGCTTTCTTTCGCCAAGACAGTGCGTTTCTCACTGTTACATGCATTTGAATGGGGAACTCCACCGAAACAAAGTATAGGTTTTCATTATGTGAATAACTTGGAAATCTTAGCTCAAACAGCTGCAAAACCTGTTTGCCCAGCACGGGGACCTTGAGTTCTATAATATAAGGCCATAAACATGTTTGTCTGAGTCTTCTATCAAAAGTTACAGCTATTTCTATGAAGTTGTACAAAAACGCTTTCTTTCGCCAAGACAGTGCGCTTCTCACTGTTACATGCATTTGAATGGGGAACTCCACCGAAACAAAGTATATGTTTTCATTATGTGAATAACTTGGAAATCTTAGCTCAAACAGCTGCAAAACCTGTTTTCCCAGCACGGAGACCTTGAGTTCTATAATATAAGGCCATAAACATGTTTGTCTGAGTCTTCTATCAAAAGTTACAGCTATTTCTATGAAGTTGTACAAAAACGCTTTCTTTCGCCAAGACAGTGCGTTTCTCACTGTTACATGCATTTGAATGGGGAACTCGACCGAAACAAAGTATAGGTTTTCATTATGTGAATAACTTGGAAATCTTAGCTCAAACAGCTGCAAAACCTGTTTGCCCAGCACGGGGAACCTTGAGTTCTATAAGATAAAGCCATAAACATGTGTATCCGAGTCTTCTATCAAAAGTTACAGCTATTCATATGAAGTTGTACAAAAACGCTTTCTTTCGCCAAGACAGTGCGTTTCTCACTGTTACATGCATTTGAATGGGGAACTCGACCGAAACAAAGTATATGTTTTCATTATGTGAATAACTTGGAAATCTTAGCTCAAACAGCTGCAAAACCTGTTTTCCCAGCACGGAGACCTTGAGTTCTATAATATAAGGCCATAAACATGTTTGTCTGAGTCTTCTATCAAAAGTTACAGCTATTTCTATGAAGTTGTACAAAAACGCTTTCTTTCGCCAAGACAGTGCGTTTCTCACTGTTACATGCATTTGAATGGGGAACTCCACCGAAACAAAGTATATGTTTTCATTATGTGAATAACTTGGAAATCTTAGCTCAAACAGCTGCAAAACCTGTTTTCCCAGCACGGGGACCTTGAGTTCTATAATATAAGGCCATAAACATGTTTGTCTGAGTCTTCTATCAAAAGTTACAGCTATTTCTATGAAGTTGTACAAAAACGCTTTCTTTCGCCAAGACAGTGCGTTTCTCACTGTTACATGCATTTGAATGGGGAACTCGACCGAAACAAAGTATAGGTTTTCATTATGTGAATAACTTGGAAATCTTAGCTCAAACAGCTGCAAAACCTGTTTTCCCAGCACGGAGACCTTGAGTTCTATAATATAAGGCCATAAACATGTTTGTCTGAGTCTTCTATCAAAAGTTACAGCTATTTCTATGAAGTTGTACAAAAACGCTTTCTTTCGCCAAGACAGTGCGTTTCTCACTGTTACATGCATTTGAATGGGGAACTCGACCGAAACAAAGTATAGGTTTTCATTATGTGAATAACTTGGAAATCTTAGCTCAAACAGCTGCAAAACCTGTTTTCCCAGCACGGGGACCTTGAGTTCTATAATATAAGGCCATAAACATGTTTGTCTGAGTCTTCTATCAAAAGTTACAGCTATTTCTATGAAGTTGTACAAAAACGCTTTCTTTCGCCAAGACAGTGCGTTTCTCACTGTTACATGCATTTGAATGGGGAACTCGACCGAAACAAAGTATAGGTTTTCATTATGTGAATAACTTGGAAATCTTAGCTCAAACAGCTGCAAAACCTGTTTTCCCAGCACGGGAACCTTGAGTTCTATAAGATAAAGCCATAAACATGTGTATCCGAGTCTTCTATCAAAAGTTACAGCTATTTCTATGAAGTTGTACAAAAACGCTTTCTTTCGCCAAGACAGTGTGTTTCTCACTGTTACATGCATTTGAATGGGGAACTCGACCGAAACAAAGTATATGTTTTCATTATGTGAATAACTTGGAAATCTTAGCTCAAACAGCTGCAAAACCTGTTTGCCCAGCACGGGAACCTTGAGTTCTATAAGATAAAGCCATAAACATGTGTATCCGAGTCTTCTATCAAAAGTTACAGCTATTCATATGAAGTTGTACAAAAACGCTTTCTTTCGCCAAGACAGTGCGTTTCTCACTGTTACATGCATTTGAATGGGGAACTCCACCGAAACAAAGTACAAGTTTTCATTATGTGAATAACTTGGAAATCTTAGCTCAAACAGCTGCAAAACCTGTTTTCCCAGCACGGAGACCTTGAGTTCTATAATATAAGGCCATAAACATGTTTGTCTGAGTCTTCTATCAAAAGTTACAGCTATTTCTATGAAGTTGTACAAAAACGCTTTCTTTCGCCAAGACAGTGCGTTTCTCACTGTTACATGCATTTGAATGGGGAACTCGACCGAAACAAAGTATATGTTTTCATTATGTGAATAACTTGGAAATCTTAGCTCAAACAGCTGCAAAACCTGTTTGCCCAGCACGGGAACCTTGAGTTCTATAAGATAAAGCCATAAACATGTGTATCCGAGTCTTCTATCAAAAGTTACAGCTATTCATATGAAGTTGTACAAAAACGCTTTCTTTCGCCAAGACAGTGCGTTTCTCACTGTTACATGCATTTGAATGGGGAACTCCACCGAAACAAAGTACAAGTTTTCATTATGTGAATAACTTGGAAATCTTAGCTCAAACAGCTGCAAAACCTGTTTTCCCAGCACGGAGACCTTGAGTTCTATAATATAAGGCCATAAACATGTTTGTCTGAGTCTTCTATCAAAAGTTACAGCTATTTCTATGAAGTTGTACAAAAACGCTTTCTTTCGCCAAGACAGTGCGTTTCTCACTGTTACATGCATTTGAATGGGGAACTCGACCGAAACAAAGTATATGTTTTCATTATGTGAATAACTTGGAAATCTTAGCTCAAACAGCTGCAAAACCTGTTTTCCCAGCACGGAGACCTTGAGTTCTATAATATAAGGCCATAAACATGTTTGTCTGAGTCTTCTATCAAATGTTACAGCTATTTCTATGAAGTTGTACAAAAACGCTTTCTTTCGCCAAGACAGTGCGTTTCTCACTGTTACATGCATTTGAATGGGGAACTCGACCGAAACAAAGTATAGGTTTTCATTATGTGAATAACTTGGAAATCTTAGCTCAAACAGCTGCAAAACCTGTTTGCCCAGCACGGGGACCTTGAGTTCTATAATATAAGGCCATAAACATGTTTGTCTGAGTCTTCTATCAAAAGTTACAGCTATTTCTATGAAGTTGTACAAAAACGCTTTCTTTCGCCAAGACAGTGCGTTTCTCACTGTTACATGCATTTGAATGGGGAACTCCACCGAAACAAAGTATAGGTTTTCATTATGTGAATAACTTGGAAATCTTAGCTCAAACAGCTGCAAAACCTGTTTGCCCAGCACGGGGAACCTTGAGTTCTATAAGATAAAGCCATAAACATGTGTATCCGAGTCTTCTATCAAAAGTTACAGCTATTCATATGAAGTTGTACAAAAACGCTTTCTTTCGCCAAGACAGTGCGTTTCTCACTGTTACATGCATTTGAATGGGGAACTCGACCGAAACAAAGTATATGTTTTCATTATGTGAATAACTTGGAAATCTTAGCTCAAACAGCTGCAAAACCTGTTTTCCCAGCACGGAGACCTTGAGTTCTATAATATAAGGCCATAAACATGTTTGTCTGAGTCTTCTATCAAAAGTTACAGCTATTTCTATGAAGTTGTACAAAAACGCTTTCTTTCGCCAAGACAGTGCGTTTCTCACTGTTACATGCATTTGAATGGGGAACTCGACCGAAACAAAGTATAGGTTTTCATTATGTGAATAACTTGGAAATCTTAGCTCAAACAGCTGCAAAACCTGTTTTCCCAGCACGGGGACCTTGAGTTCTATAATATAAGGCCATAAACATGTTTGTCTGAGTCTTCTATCAAAAGTTACAGCTATTTCTATGAAGTTGTACAAAAACGCTTTCTTTCGCCAAGACAGTGCGTTTCTCACTGTTACATGCATTTGAATGGGGAACTCGACCGAAACAAAGTATAGGTTTTCATTATGTGAATAACTTGGAAATCTTAGCTCAAACAGCTGCAAAACCTGTTTTCCCAGCACGGGAACCTTGAGTTCTATAAGATAAAGCCATAAACATGTGTATCCGAGTCTTCTATCAAAAGTTACAGCTATTTCTATGAAGTTGTACAAAAACGCTTTCTTTCGCCAAGACAGTGTGTTTCTCACTGTTACATGCATTTGAATGGGGAACTCGACCGAAACAAAGTATATGTTTTCATTATGTGAATAACTTGGAAATCTTAGCTCAAACAGCTGCAAAACCTGTTTGCCCAGCACGGGAACCTTGAGTTCTATAAGATAAAGCCATAAACATGTGTATCCGAGTCTTCTATCAAAAGTTACAGCTATTCATATGAAGTTGTACAAAAACGCTTTCTTTCGCCAAGACAGTGCGTTTCTCACTGTTACATGCATTTGAATGGGGAACTCCACCGAAACAAAGTACAAGTTTTCATTATGTGAATAACTTGGAAATCTTAGCTCAAACAGCTGCAAAACCTGTTTTCCCAGCACGGAGACCTTGAGTTCTATAATATAAGGCCATAAACATGTTTGTCTGAGTCTTCTATCAAAAGTTACAGCTATTTCTATGAAGTTGTACAAAAACGCTTTCTTTCGCCAAGACAGTGCGTTTCTCACTGTTACATGCATTTGAATGGGGAACTCGACCGAAACAAAGTATAGGTTTTCATTATGTGAATAACTTGGAAATCTTAGCTCAAACAGCTGCAAAACCTGTTTGCCCAGCACGGGGACCTTGAGTTCTATAATATAAGGCCATAAACATGTTTGTCTGAGTCTTCTATCAAAAGTTACAGCTATTTCTATGAAGTTGTACAAAAACGCTTTCTTTCGCCAAGACAGTGCGTTTCTCACTGTTACATGCATTTGAATGGGCAACTCGACCGAAACAAAGTATAGGTTTTCATTATGTGAATAACTTGGAAATCTTAGCTCAAACAGCTGCAAAACCTGTTTTCCCAGCACGGGAACCTTGAGTTCTATAAGATAAAGCCATAAACATGTGTATCCGAGTCTTCTATCAAAAGTTACAGCTATTCATATGAAGTTGTACAAAAACGCTTTCTTTCGCCAAGACAGTGCGTTTCTCACTGTTACATGCATTTGAATGGGGAACTCGACCGAAACAAAGTATATGTTTTCATTATGTGAATAACTTGGAAATCTTAGCTCAAACAGCTGCAAAACCTGTTTTCCCAGCACAGAGACCTTGAGTTCTATAATATAAGGCCATAAACATGTTTGTCTGAGTCTTCTATCAAAAGTTACAGCTATTTCTATGAAGTTGTACAAAAACGCTTTCTTTCGCCAAGACAGTGCGTTTCTCACTGTTACATGCATTTGAATGGGGAACTCGACCGAAACAAAGTATATGTTTTCATTATGTGAATAACTTGGAAATCTTAGCTCAAACAGCTGCAAAACCTGTTTTCCCAGCACGGAGACCTTGAGTTCTATAATATAAGGCCATAAACATGTTTGTCTGAGTCTTCTATCAAAAGTTACAGCTATTTCTATGAAGTTGTACAAAAACGCTTTCTTTCGCCAAGACAGTGCGTTTCTCACTGTTACATGCATTTGAATGGGGAACTCGACCGAAACAAAGTATAGGTTTTCATTATGTGAATAACTTGGAAATCTTAGCTCAAACAGCTGCAAAACCTGTTTTCCCAGCACGGGAACCTTGAGTTCTATAAGATAAAGCCATAAACATGTGTATCCGAGTCTTCTATCAAAAGTTACAGCTATTTCTATGAAGTTGTACAAAAACGCTTTCTTTCGCCAAGACAGTGTGTTTCTCACTGTTACATGCATTTGAATGGGGAACTCGACCGAAACAAAGTATATGTTTTCATTATGTGAATAACTTGGAAATCTTAGCTCAAACAGCTGCAAAACCTGTTTGCCCAGCACGGGGACCTTGAGTTCTATAATATAAGGCCATAAACATGTTTGTCTGAGTCTTCTATCAAAAGTTACAGCTATTTCTATGAAGTTGTACAAAAACGCTTTCTTTCGCCAAGACAGTGCGTTTCTCACTGTTACATGCATTTGAATGGGGAACTCGACCGAAACAAAGTATATGTTTTCATTATGTGAATAACTTGGAAATCTTAGCTCAAACAGCTGCAAAACCTGTTTTCCCAGCACGGAGACCTTGAGTTCTATAATATAAGGCCATAAACATGTTTGTCTGAGTCTTCTATCAAAAGTTACAGCTATTTCTATGAAGTTGTACAAAAACGCTTTCTTTCGCCAAGACAGTGCGTTTCTCACTGTTACATGCATTTGAATGGGGAACTCGACCGAAACAAAGTATATGTTTTCATTATGTGAATAACTTGGAAATCTTAGCTCAAACAGCTGCAAAACCTGCTTGCCCAGCACGGGAACCTTGAGTTCTATAAGATAAAGCCATAAACATGTGTATCCGAGTCTTCTATCAAAAGTTACAGCTATTCATATGAAGTTGTACAAAAACGCTTTCTTTCGCCAAGACAGTGCGTTTCTCACTGTTACATGCATTTGAATGGGCAACTCGACCGAAACAAAGTATAGGTTTTCATTATGTGAATAACTTGGAAATCTTAGCTCAAACAGCTGCAAAACCTGTTTGCCCAGCACGGGGACCTTGAGTTCTATAATATAAGGCCATAAACATGTTTGTCTGAGTCTTCTATCAAAAGTTACAGCTATTTCTATGAAGTTGTACAAAAACGCTTTCTTTCGCCAAGACAGTGCGTTTCTCACTGTTACATGCATTTGAATGGGCAACTCGACCGAAACAAAGTATAGGTTTTCATTATGTGAATAACTTGGAAATCTTAGCTCAAACAGCTGCAAAACCTGTTTGCCCAGCACGGGGACCTTGAGTTCTATAATATAAGGCCATAAACATGTTTGTCTGAGTCTTCTATCAAAAGTTACAGCTATTTCTATGAAGTTGTACAAAAACGCTTTCAGTTCGCCAAGACAGTGCGTTTCTCACTGTTACATGCATTTGAATGGGGAACTCCACCGAAACAAAGTACAAGTTTTCATTATGTGAATAACTTGGAAATCTTAGCTCAAACAGCTGCAAAACCTGTTTTCCCAGCACGGAGACCTTGAGTTCTATAATATAAGGCCATAAACATGTTTGTCTGAGTCTTCTATCAAAAGTTACAGCTATTTCTATGAAGTTGTACAAAAACGCTTTCTTTCGCCAAGACAGTGCGTTTCTCACTGTTACATGCATTTGAATGGGGAACTCGACCGAAACAAAGTATAGGTTTTCATTATGTGAATAACTTGGAAATCTTAGCTCAAACAGCTGCAAAACCTGTTTGCCCAGCACGGGGACCTTGAGTTCTATAATATAAGGCCATAAACATGTTTGTCTGAGTCTTCTATCAAAAGTTACAGCTATTTCTATGAAGTTGTACAAAAACGCTTTCTTTCGCCAAGACAGTGCGTTTCTCACTGTTACATGCATTTGAATGGGCAACTCGACCGAAACAAAGTATAGGTTTTCATTATGTGAATAACTTGGAAATCTTAGCTCAAACAGCTGCAAAACCTGTTTTCCCAGCACGGGAACCTTGAGTTTTATAAGATAAAGCCATAAACATGTGTATCCGAGTCTTCTATCAAAAGTTACAGCTATTCATATGAAGTTGTACAAAAACGCTTTCTTTCGCCAAGACAGTGCGTTTCTCACTGTTACATGCATTTGAATGGGGAACTCGACCGAAACAAAGTATAGGTTTTCATTATGTGAATAACTTGGAAATCTTAGCTCAAACAGCTGCAAAACCTGTTTTCCCAGCACGGGAACCTTGAGTTCTATAAGATAAAGCCATAAACATGTGTATCCGAGTCTTCTATCAAAAGTTACAGCTATTCATATGAAGTTGTACAAAAACGCTTTCTTTCGCCAAGACAGTGCGTTTCTCACTGTTACATGCATTTGAATGGGGAACTCGACCGAAACAAAGTATATGTTTTCATTATGTGAATAACTTGGAAATCTTAGCTCAAACAGCTGCAAAACCTGTTTTCCCAGCACAGAGACCTTGAGTTCTATAATATAAGGCCATAAACATGTTTGTCTGAGTCTTCTATCAAAAGTTACAGCTATTTCTATGAAGTTGTACAAAAACGCTTTCTTTCGCCAAGACAGTGCGTTTCTCACTGTTACATGCATTTGAATGGGGAACTCGACCGAAACAAAGTATATGTTTTCATTATGTGAATAACTTGGAAATCTTAGCTCAAACAGCTGCAAAACCTGTTTTCCCAGCACGGAGACCTTGAGTTCTATAATATAAGGCCATAAACATGTTTGTCTGAGTCTTCTATCAAAAGTTACAGCTATTTCTATGAAGTTGTACAAAAACGCTTTCTTTCGCCAAGACAGTGCGTTTCTCACTGTTACATGCATTTGAATGGGGAACTCGACCGAAACAAAGTATAGGTTTTCATTATGTGAATAACTTGGAAATCTTAGCTCAAACAGCTGCAAAACCTGTTTTCCCAGCACGGGAACCTTGAGTTCTATAAGATAAAGCCATAAACATGTGTATCCGAGTCTTCTATCAAAAGTTACAGCTATTTCTATGAAGTTGTACAAAAACGCTTTCTTTCGCCAAGACAGTGCGTTTCTCACTGTTACATGCATTTGAATGGGGAACTCGACCGAAACAAAGTATAGGTTTTCATTATGTGAATAACTTGGAAATCTTAGCTCAAACAGCTGCAAAACCTGTTTTCCCAGTACGGGAACCTTGAGTTCTATAAGATAAAGCCATAAACATGTGTATCCGAGTCTTCTATCAAAAGTTACAGCTATTCATATGAAGTTGTACAAAAACGCTTTCTTTCGCCAAGACAGTGCGTTTCTCACTGTTACATGCATTTGAATGGGGAACTCGACCGAAACAAAGTATATGTTTTCATTATGTGAATAACTTGGAAATCTTAGCTCAAACAGCTGCAAAACCTGTTTTCCCAGCACAGAGACCTTGAGTTCTATAATATAAGGCCATAAACATGTTTGTCTGAGTCTTCTATCAAAAGTTACAGCTATTTCTATGAAGTTGTACAAAAACGCTTTCTTTCGCCAAGACAGTGCGTTTCTCACTGTTACATGCATTTGAATGGGGAACTCGACCGAAACAAAGTATATGTTTTCATTATGTGAATAACTTGGAAATCTTAGCTCAAACAGCTGCAAAACCTGTTTTCCCAGCACGGAGACCTTGAGTTCTATAATATAAGGCCATAAACATGTTTGTCTGAGTCTTCTATCAAAAGTTACAGCTATTTCTATGAAGTTGTACAAAAACGCTTTCTTTCGCCAAGACAGTGCGTTTCTCACTGTTACATGCATTTGAATGGGGAACTCGACCGAAACAAAGTATAGGTTTTCATTATGTGAATAACTTGGAAATCTTAGCTCAAACAGCTGCAAAACCTGTTTTCCCAGCACGGGAACCTTGAGTTCTATAAGATAAAGCCATAAACATGTGTATCCGAGTCTTCTATCAAAAGTTACAGCTATTTCTATGAAGTTGTACAAAAACGCTTTCTTTCGCCAAGACAGTGTGTTTCTCACTGTTACATGCATTTGAATGGGGAACTCGACCGAAACAAAGTATATGTTTTCATTATGTGAATAACTTGGAAATCTTAGCTCAAACAGCTGCAAAACCTGTTTGCCCAGCACGGGGACCTTGAGTTCTATAATATAAGGCCATAAACATGTTTGTCTGAGTCTTCTATCAAAAGTTACAGCTATTTCTATGAAGTTGTACAAAAACGCTTTCTTTCGCCAAGACAGTGCGTTTCTCACTGTTACATGCATTTGAATGGGCAACTCGACCGAAACAAAGTATAGGTTTTCATTATGTGAATAACTTGGAAATCTTAGCTCAAACAGCTGCAAAACCTGTTTGCCCAGCACGGGAACCTTGAGTTCTATAAGATAAAGCCATAAACATGTGTATCCGAGTCTTCTATCAAAAGTTACAGCTATTCATATGAAGTTGTACAAAAACGCTTTCTTTCGCCAAGACAGTGCGTTTCTCACTGTTACATGCATTTGAATGGGGAACTCGACCGAAACAAAGTATATGTTTTCATTATGTGAATAACTTGGAAATCTTAGCTCAAACAGCTGCAAAACCTGTTTTCCCAGCACAGAGACCTTGAGTTCTATAATATAAGGCCATAAACATGTTTGTCTGAGTCTTCTATCAAAAGTTACAGCTATTTCTATGAAGTTGTACAAAAACGCTTTCTTTCGCCAAGACAGTGCGTTTCTCACTGTTACATGCATTTGAATGGGGAACTCGACCGAAACAAAGTATATGTTTTCATTATGTGAATAACTTGGAAATCTTAGCTCAAACAGCTGCAAAACCTGTTTTCCCAGCACGGGAACCTTGAGTTCTATAAGATAAAGCCATAAACATGTGTATCCGAGTCTTCTATCAAAAGTTACAGCTATTCATATGAAGTTGTACAAAAACGCTTTCTTTCGCCAAGACAGTGCGTTTCTCACTGTTACATGCATTTGAATGGGCAACTCGACCGAAACAAAGTATAGGTTTTCATTATGTGAATAACTTGGAAATCTTAGCTCAAACAGCTGCAAAACCTGTTTGCCCAGCACGGGGACCTTGAGTTCTATAATATAAGGCCATAAACATGTTTGTCTGAGTCTTCTATCAAAAGTTACAGCTATTTCTATGAAGTTGTACAAAAACGCTTTCTTTCGCCAAGACAGTGCGTTTCTCACTGTTACATGCATTTGAATGGGCAACTCGACCGAAACAAAGTATAGGTTTTCATTATGTGAATAACTTGGAAATCTTAGCTCAAACAGCTGCAAAACCTGTTTGCCCAGCACGGGGACCTTGAGTTCTATAATATAAGGCCATAAACATGTTTGTCTGAGTCTTCTATCAAAAGTTACAGCTATTTCTATGAAGTTGTACAAAAACGCTTTCAGTTCGCCAAGACAGTGCGTTTCTCACTGTTACATGCATTTGAATGGGGAACTCCACCGAAACAAAGTACAAGTTTTCATTATGTGAATAACTTGGAAATCTTAGCTCAAACAGCTGCAAAACCTGTTTTCCCAGCACGGAGACCTTGAGTTCTATAATATAAGGCCATAAACATGTTTGTCTGAGTCTTCTATCAAAAGTTACAGCTATTTCTATGAAGTTGTACAAAAACGCTTTCTTTCGCCAAGACAGTGCGTTTCTCACTGTTACATGCATTTGAATGGGGAACTCGACCGAAACAAAGTATAGGTTTTCATTATGTGAATAACTTGGAAATCTTAGCTCAAACAGCTGCAAAACCTGTTTGCCCAGCACGGGGACCTTGAGTTCTATAATATAAGGCCATAAACATGTTTGTCTGAGTCTTCTATCAAAAGTTACAGCTATTTCTATGAAGTTGTACAAAAACGCTTTCTTTCGCC
>NC_140605.1:7775195-7826568 GCF_057381915.1 Diplotaxodon limnothrissa
GGGAACTCGACCGAAACAAAGTATAGGTTTTCATTATGTGAATAACTTGGAAATCTTAGCTCAAACAGCTGCAAAACCTGTTTTCCCAGCACGTAGACCTTGAGTTCTATAAGATAAAGCCATAAACATGTTTGTCTGAGTCTTCTATCAAAAGTTACAGCTATTTCTATGAAGTTGTACAAAAACGCTTTCTTTCGCCAAGACAGTGCGTTTCTCACTGTTACATGCATTTGAATGGGGAACTCGACCGAAACAAAGTATAGGTTTTCATTATGTGAATAACTTGGAAATCTTAGCTCAAACAGCTGCAAAACCTGTTTTCCCAGCACGGAAACCTTGAGTTCTATAAGATAAAGCCATAAACATGTTTGTCTGAGTCTTCTATCAAAAGTTACAGCTATTTCTATGAAGTTGTACAAAAACGCTTTCTTTCGCCAAGACAGTGCGTTTCTCACTGTTACATGCATTTGAATGGGGAACTCGACCGAAACAAAGTATAGGTTTTCATTATGTGAATAACTTGGAAATCTTGGCTCAAACAGCTGCAAAACCTGTTTTCCCAGCACGGAAACCTTGAGTTCTATAAGATAAAGCCATAAACATGTGTATCCGAGTCTTCTATCAAAAGTTACAGCTATTTCTATGAAGTTGTACAAAAACGCTTTCTTTCGCCAAGACAGTGCGTTTCTCACTGTTACATGCATTTTGAATGGGGAACTCGACCGAAACAAAGTATAGGTTTTCATTATGTGAATAACTTGGAAATCTTAGCTCAAACAGCTGCAAAACCTGTTTTCCCAGCACGGAAACCTTGAGTTCTATAAGATAAAGCCATAAACATGTGTATCCGAGTCTTCTATCAAAAGTTACAGCTATTTCTATGAAGTTGTACAAAAACGCTTTCTTTCGCCAAGACAGTGCGTTTCTCACTGTTACATGCATTTTGAATGGGGAACTCGACCGAAACAAAGTATAGGTTTTCATTATGTGAATAACTTGGAAATCTTAGCTCAAACAGCTGCAAAACCTGTTTTCCCAGCACGTAGACCTTGAGTTCTATAAGATAAAGCCATAAACATGTTTGTCTGAGTCTTCTATCAAAAGTTACAGCTATTTCTATGAAGTTGTACAAAAACGCTTTCTTTCGCCAAGACAGTGCGTTTCTCACTGTTACATGCATTTGAATGGGGAACTCGACCGAAACAAAGTATAGGTTTTCATTATGTGAATAACTTGGAAATCTTAGCTCAAACAGCTGCAAAACCTGTTTTCCCAGCACGGAAACCTTGAGTTCTATAAGATAAAGCCATAAACATGTTTGTCTGAGTCTTCTATCAAAAGTTACAGCTATTTCTATGAAGTTGTACAAAAACGCTTTCTTTCGCCAAGACAGTGCGTTTCTCACTGTTACATGCATTTGAATGGGGAACTCGACCGAAACAAAGTATAGGTTTTCATTATGTGAATAACTTGGAAATCTTGGCTCAAACAGCTGCAAAACCTGTTTTCCCAGCACGGAAACCTTGAGTTCTATAAGATAAAGCCATAAACATGTGTATCCGAGTCTTCTATCAAAAGTTACAGCTATTTCTATGAAGTTGTACAAAAACGCTTTCTTTCGCCAAGACAGTGCGTTTCTCACTGTTACATGCATTTTGAATGGGGAACTCGACCGAAACAAAGTATAGGTTTTCATTATGTGAATAACTTGGAAATCTTAGCTCAAACAGCTGCAAAACCTGTTTTCCCAGCACGGAAACCTTGAGTTCTATAAGATAAAGCCATAAACATGTGTATCCGAGTCTTCTATCAAAAGTTACAGCTATTTCTATGAAGTTGTACAAAAACGCTTTCTTTCGCCAAGACAGTGCGTTTCTCACTGTTACATGCATTTTGAATGGGGAACTCGACCGAAACAAAGTATAGGTTTTCATTATGTGAATAACTTGGAAATCTTAGCTCAAACAGCTGCAAAACCTGTTTTCCCAGCACGGAAACCTTGAGTTCTATAAGATAAAGCCATAAACATGTGTATCCGAGTCTTCTATCAAAAGTTACAGCTATTTCTATGAAGTTGTACAAAAACGCTTTCTTTCGCCAAGACAGTGCGTTTCTCACTGTTACATGCATTTTGAATGGGGAACTCGACCGAAACAAAGTATAGGTTTTCATTATGTGAATAACTTGGAAATCTTAGCTCAAACAGCTGCAAAACCTGTTTTCCCAGCACGTAGACCTTGAGTTCTATAAGATAAAGCCATAAACATGTTTGTCTGAGTCTTCTATCAAAAGTTACAGCTATTTCTATGAAGTTGTACAAAAACGCTTTCTTTCGCCAAGACAGTGCGTTTCTCACTGTTACATGCATTTGAATGGGGAACTCGACCGAAACAAAGTATAGGTTTTCATTATGTGAATAACTTGGAAATCTTGGCTCAAACAGCTGCAAAACCTGTTTTCCCAGCACGGAAACCTTGAGTTCTATAAGATAAAGCCATAAACATGTGTATCCGAGTCTTCTATCAAAAGTTACAGCTATTTCTATGAAGTTGTACAAAAACGCTTTCTTTCGCCAAGACAGTGCGTTTCTCACTGTTACATGCATTTTGAATGGGGAACTCGACCGAAACAAAGTATAGGTTTTCATTATGTGAATAACTTGGAAATCTTAGCTCAAACAGCTGCAAAACCTGTTTTCCCAGCACGTAGACCTTGAGTTCTATAAGATAAAGCCATAAACATGTTTGTCTGAGTCTTCTATCAAAAGTTACAGCTATTTCTATGAAGTTGTACAAAAACGCTTTCTTTCGCCAAGACAGTGCGTTTCTCACTGTTACATGCATTTGAATGGGGAACTCGACCGAAACAAAGTATAGGTTTTCATTATGTGAATAACTTGGAAATCTTAGCTCAAACAGCTGCAAAACCTGTTTTCCCAGCACGGAAACCTTGAGTTCTATAAGATAAAGCCATAAACATGTTTGTCTGAGTCTTCTATCAAAAGTTACAGCTATTTCTATGAAGTTGTACAAAAACGCTTTCTTTCGCCAAGACAGTGCGTTTCTCACTGTTACATGCATTTGAATGGGGAACTCGACCGAAACAAAGTATAGGTTTTCATTATGTGAATAACTTGGAAATCTTGGCTCAAACAGCTGCAAAACCTGTTTTCCCAGCACGGAAACCTTGAGTTCTATAAGATAAAGCCATAAACATGTGTATCCGAGTCTTCTATCAAAAGTTACAGCTATTTCTATGAAGTTGTACAAAAACGCTTTCTTTCGCCAAGACAGTGCGTTTCTCACTGTTACATGCATTTTGAATGGGGAACTCGACCGAAACAAAGTATAGGTTTTCATTATGTGAATAACTTGGAAATCTTAGCTCAAACAGCTGCAAAACCTGTTTTCCCAGCACGGAAACCTTGAGTTCTATAAGATAAAGCCATAAACATGTGTATCCGAGTCTTCTATCAAAAGTTACAGCTATTTCTATGAAGTTGTACAAAAACGCTTTCTTTCGCCAAGACAGTGCGTTTCTCACTGTTACATGCATTTTGAATGGGGAACTCGACCGAAACAAAGTATAGGTTTTCATTATGTGAATAACTTGGAAATCTTAGCTCAAACAGCTGCAAAACCTGTTTTCCCAGCACGTAGACCTTGAGTTCTATAAGATAAAGCCATAAACATGTTTGTCTGAGTCTTCTATCAAAAGTTACAGCTATTTCTATGAAGTTGTACAAAAACGCTTTCTTTCGCCAAGACAGTGCGTTTCTCACTGTTACATGCATTTGAATGGGGAACTCGACCGAAACAAAGTATAGGTTTTCATTATGTGAATAACTTGGAAATCTTAGCTCAAACAGCTGCAAAACCTGTTTTCCCAGCACGGAAACCTTGAGTTCTATAAGATAAAGCCATAAACATGTTTGTCTGAGTCTTCTATCAAAAGTTACAGCTATTTCTATGAAGTTGTACAAAAACGCTTTCTTTCGCCAAGACAGTGCGTTTCTCACTGTTACATGCATTTGAATGGGGAACTCGACCGAAACAAAGTATAGGTTTTCATTATGTGAATAACTTGGAAATCTTGGCTCAAACAGCTGCAAAACCTGTTTTCCCAGCACGGAAACCTTGAGTTCTATAAGATAAAGCCATAAACATGTGTATCCGAGTCTTCTATCAAAAGTTACAGCTATTTCTATGAAGTTGTACAAAAACGCTTTCTTTCGCCAAGACAGTGCGTTTCTCACTGTTACATGCATTTTGAATGGGGAACTCGACCGAAACAAAGTATAGGTTTTCATTATGTGAATAACTTGGAAATCTTAGCTCAAACAGCTGCAAAACCTGTTTTCCCAGCACGGAAACCTTGAGTTCTATAAGATAAAGCCATAAACATGTGTATCCGAGTCTTCTATCAAAAGTTACAGCTATTTCTATGAAGTTGTACAAAAACGCTTTCTTTCGCCAAGACAGTGCGTTTCTCACTGTTACATGCATTTTGAATGGGGAACTCGACCGAAACAAAGTATAGGTTTTCATTATGTGAATAACTTGGAAATCTTAGCTCAAACAGCTGCAAAACCTGTTTTCCCAGCACGGAAACCTTGAGTTCTATAAGATAAAGCCATAAACATGTGTATCCGAGTCTTCTATCAAAAGTTACAGCTATTTCTATGAAGTTGTACAAAAACGCTTTCTTTCGCCAAGACAGTGCGTTTCTCACTGTTACATGCATTTTGAATGGGGAACTCGACCGAAACAAAGTATAGGTTTTCATTATGTGAATAACTTGGAAATCTTAGCTCAAACAGCTGCAAAACCTGTTTTCCCAGCACGTAGACCTTGAGTTCTATAAGATAAAGCCATAAACATGTGTATCCGAGTCTTCTATCAAAAGTTACAGCTATTTCTATGAAGTTGTACAAAAACGCTTTCTTTCGCCAAGACAGTGCGTTTCTCACTGTTACATGCATTTTGAATGGGGAACTCGACCGAAACAAAGTATAGGTTTTCATTATGTGAATAACTTGGAAATCTTAGCTCAAACAGCTGCAAAACCTGTTTTCCCAGCACGTAGACCTTGAGTTCTATAAGATAAAGCCATAAACATGTGTATCCGAGTCTTCTATCAAAAGTTACAGCTATTTCTATGAAGTTGTACAAAAACGCTTTCTTTCGCCAAGACAGTGCGTTTCTCACTGTTACATGCATTTGAATGGGGAACTCGACCGAAACAAAGTATAGGTTTTCATTATGTGAATAACTTGGAAATCTTGGCTCAAACAGCTGCAAAACCTGTTTTCCCAGCACGGAAACCTTGAGTTCTATAAGATAAAGCCATAAACATGTGTATCCGAGTCTTCTATCAAAAGTTACAGCTATTTCTATGAAGTTGTACAAAAACGCTTTCTTTCGCCAAGACAGTGCGTTTCTCACTGTTACATGCATTTTGAATGGGGAACTCGACCGAAACAAAGTATAGGTTTTCATTATGTGAATAACTTGGAAATCTTAGCTCAAACAGCTGCAAAACCTGTTTTCCCAGCACGGAAACCTTGAGTTCTATAAGATAAAGCCATAAACATGTGTATCCGAGTCTTCTATCAAAAGTTACAGCTATTTCTATGAAGTTGTACAAAAACGCTTTCTTTCGCCAAGACAGTGCGTTTCTCACTGTTACATGCATTTTGAATGGGGAACTCGACCGAAACAAAGTATAGGTTTTCATTATGTGAATAACTTGGAAATCTTAGCTCAAACAGCTGCAAAACCTGTTTTCCCAGCACGTAGACCTTGAGTTCTATAAGATAAAGCCATAAACATGTGTATCCGAGTCTTCTATCAAAAGTTACAGCTATTTCTATGAAGTTGTACAAAAACGCTTTCTTTCGCCAAGACAGTGCGTTTCTCACTGTTACATGCATTTGAATGGGGAACTCGACCGAAACAAAGTATAGGTTTTCATTATGTGAATAACTTGGAAATCTTAGCTCAAACAGCTGCAAAACCTGTTTTCCCAGCACGTAGACCTTGAGTTCTATAAGATAAAGCCATAAACATGTGTATCCGAGTCTTCTATCAAAAGTTACAGCTATTTATATGAAGTTGTACAAAAACGCTTTCTTTCGCCAAGACAGTGCGTTTCTCACTGTTACATGCATTTGAATGGGGAACTCGACCGAAACAAAGTATAGGTTTTCATTATGTGAATAACTTGGAAATCTTGGCTCAAACAGCTGCAAAACCTGTTTTCCCAGCACGGAAACCTTGAGTTCTATAAGATAAAGCCATAAACATGTGTATCCGAGTCTTCTATCAAAAGTTACAGCTATTTCTATGAAGTTGTACAAAAACGCTTTCTTTCGCCAAGACAGTGCGTTTCTCACTGTTACATGCATTTTGAATGGGGAACTCGACCGAAACAAAGTATAGGTTTTCATTATGTGAATAACTTGGAAATCTTAGCTCAAACAGCTGCAAAACCTGTTTTCCCAGCACGGAAACCTTGAGTTCTATAAGATAAAGCCATAAACATGTGTATCCGAGTCTTCTATCAAAAGTTACAGCTATTTCTATGAAGTTGTACAAAAACGCTTTCTTTCGCCAAGACAGTGCGTTTCTCACTGTTACATGCATTTTGAATGGGGAACTCGACCGAAACAAAGTATAGGTTTTCATTATGTGAATAACTTGGAAATCTTAGCTCAAACAGCTGCAAAACCTGTTTTCCCAGCACGTAGACCTTGAGTTCTATAAGATAAAGCCATAAACATGTTTGTCTGAGTCTTCTATCAAAAGTTACAGCTATTTCTATGAAGTTGTACAAAAACGCTTTCTTTCGCCAAGACAGTGCGTTTCTCACTGTTACATGCATTTGAATGGGGAACTCGACCGAAACAAAGTATAGGTTTTCATTATGTGAATAACTTGGAAATCTTGGCTCAAACAGCTGCAAAACCTGTTTTCCCAGCACGGAAACCTTGAGTTCTATAAGATAAAGCCATAAACATGTGTATCCGAGTCTTCTATCAAAAGTTACAGCTATTTCTATGAAGTTGTACAAAAACGCTTTCTTTCGCCAAGACAGTGCGTTTCTCACTGTTACATGCATTTGAATGGGGAACTCCACCGAAACAAAGTATAGGTTTTCATTATGTGAATAACTTGGAAATCTTAGCTCAAACAGCTGCAAAACCTGTTTTCCCAGCACGGAAACCTTGAGTTCTATAAGATAAAGCCATAAACATGTGTATCCGAGTCTTCTATCAAAAGTTACAGCTATTTCTATGAAGTTGTACAAAAACGCTTTCTTTCGCCAAGACAGTGCGTTTCTCACTGTTACATGCATTTGAATGGGGAACTCCACCGAAACAAAGTATAGGTTTTCATTATGTGAATAACTTGGAAATCTTAGCTCAAACAGCTGCAAAACCTGTTTTCCCAGCACGGAAACCTTGAGTTCTATAAGATAAAGCCATAAACATGTGTATCCGAGTCTTCTATCAAAAGTTACAGCTATTTCTATGAAGTTGTACAAAAACGCTTTCTTTCGCCAAGACAGTGCGTTTCTCACTGTTACATGCATTTTGAATGGGGAACTCGACCGAAACAAAGTATAGGTTTTCATTATGTGAATAACTTGGAAATCTTAGCTCAAACAGCTGCAAAACCTGTTTTCCCAGCACGTAGACCTTGAGTTCTATAAGATAAAGCCATAAACATGTTTGTCTGAGTCTTCTATCAAAAGTTACAGCTATTTCTATGAAGTTGTACAAAAACGCTTTCTTTCGCCAAGACAGTGCGTTTCTCACTGTTACATGCATTTGAATGGGGAACTCGACCGAAACAAAGTATAGGTTTTCATTATGTGAATAACTTGGAAATCTTGGCTCAAACAGCTGCAAAACCTGTTTTCCCAGCACGGAAACCTTGAGTTCTATAAGATAAAGCCATAAACATGTGTATCCGAGTCTTCTATCAAAAGTTACAGCTATTTCTATGAAGTTGTACAAAAACGCTTTCTTTCGCCAAGACAGTGCGTTTCTCACTGTTACATGCATTTTGAATGGGGAACTCGACCGAAACAAAGTATAGGTTTTCATTATGTGAATAACTTGGAAATCTTAGCTCAAACAGCTGCAAAACCTGTTTTCCCAGCACGTAGACCTTGAGTTCTATAAGATAAAGCCATAAACATGTTTGTCTGAGTCTTCTATCAAAAGTTACAGCTATTTCTATGAAGTTGTACAAAAACGCTTTCTTTCGCCAAGACAGTGCGTTTCTCACTGTTACATGCATTTGAATGGGGAACTCGACCGAAACAAAGTATAGGTTTTCATTATGTGAATAACTTGGAAATCTTAGCTCAAACAGCTGCAAAACCTGTTTTCCCAGCACGGAAACCTTGAGTTCTATAAGATAAAGCCATAAACATGTTTGTCTGAGTCTTCTATCAAAAGTTACAGCTATTTCTATGAAGTTGTACAAAAACGCTTTCTTTCGCCAAGACAGTGCGTTTCTCACTGTTACATGCATTTTGAATGGGGAACTCGACCGAAACAAAGTATAGGTTTTCATTATGTGAATAACTTGGAAATCTTAGCTCAAACAGCTGCAAAACCTGTTTTCCCAGCACGTAGACCTTGAGTTCTATAAGATAAAGCCATAAACATGTGTATCCGAGTCTTCTATCAAAAGTTACAGCTATTTCTATGAAGTTGTACAAAAACGCTTTCTTTCGCCAAGACAGTGCGTTTCTCACTGTTACATGCATTTTGAATTGGGAACTCGACCGAAACAAAGTATAGGTTTTCATTATGTGAATAACTTGGAAATCTTAGCTCAAACAGCTGCAAAACCTGTTTTCCCAGCACGTAGACCTTGAGTTCTATAAGATAAAGCCATAAACATGTGTATCCGAGTCTTCTATCAAAAGTTACAGCTATTTATATGAAGTTGTACAAAAACGCTTTCTTTCGCCAAGACAGTGCGTTTCTCACTGTTACATGCATTTGAATGGGGAACTCGACCGAAACAAAGTATAGGTTTTCATTATGTGAATAACTTGGAAATCTTGGCTCAAACAGCTGCAAAACCTGTTTTCCCAGCACGGAAACCTTGAGTTCTATAAGATAAAGCCATAAACATGTGTATCCGAGTCTTCTATCAAAAGTTACAGCTATTTCTATGAAGTTGTACAAAAACGCTTTCTTTCGCCAAGACAGTGCGTTTCTCACTGTTACATGCATTTTGAATGGGGAACTCGACCGAAACAAAGTATAGGTTTTCATTATGTGAATAACTTGGAAATCTTAGCTCAAACAGCTGCAAAACCTGTTTTCCCAGCACGGAAACCTTGAGTTCTATAAGATAAAGCCATAAACATGTGTATCCGAGTCTTCTATCAAAAGTTACAGCTATTTCTATGAAGTTGTACAAAAACGCTTTCTTTCGCCAAGACAGTGCGTTTCTCACTGTTACATGCATTTTGAATGGGGAACTCGACCGAAACAAAGTATAGGTTTTCATTATGTGAATAACTTGGAAATCTTAGCTCAAACAGCTGCAAAACCTGTTTTCCCAGCACGTAGACCTTGAGTTCTATAAGATAAAGCCATAAACATGTTTGTCTGAGTCTTCTATCAAAAGTTACAGCTATTTCTATGAAGTTGTACAAAAACGCTTTCTTTCGCCAAGACAGTGCGTTTCTCACTGTTACATGCATTTGAATGGGGAACTCGACCGAAACAAAGTATAGGTTTTCATTATGTGAATAACTTGGAAATCTTAGCTCAAACAGCTGCAAAACCTGTTTTCCCAGCACGGAAACCTTGAGTTCTATAAGATAAAGCCATAAACATGTTTGTCTGAGTCTTCTATCAAAAGTTACAGCTATTTCTATGAAGTTGTACAAAAACGCTTTCTTTCGCCAAGACAGTGCGTTTCTCACTGTTACATGCATTTGAATGGGGAACTCGACCGAAACAAAGTATAGGTTTTCATTATGTGAATAACTTGGAAATCTTGGCTCAAACAGCTGCAAAACCTGTTTTCCCAGCACGGAAACCTTGAGTTCTATAAGATAAAGCCATAAACATGTGTATCCGAGTCTTCTATCAAAAGTTACAGCTATTTCTATGAAGTTGTACAAAAACGCTTTCTTTCGCCAAGACAGTGCGTTTCTCACTGTTACATGCATTTTGAATGGGGAACTCGACCGAAACAAAGTATAGGTTTTCATTATGTGAATAACTTGGAAATCTTAGCTCAAACAGCTGCAAAACCTGTTTTCCCAGCACGGAAACCTTGAGTTCTATAAGATAAAGCCATAAACATGTGTATCCGAGTCTTCTATCAAAAGTTACAGCTATTTCTATGAAGTTGTACAAAAACGCTTTCTTTCGCCAAGACAGTGCGTTTCTCACTGTTACATGCATTTTGAATGGGGAACTCGACCGAAACAAAGTATAGGTTTTCATTATGTGAATAACTTGGAAATCTTAGCTCAAACAGCTGCAAAACCTGTTTTCCCAGCACGTAGACCTTGAGTTCTATAAGATAAAGCCATAAACATGTTTGTCTGAGTCTTCTATCAAAAGTTACAGCTATTTCTATGAAGTTGTACAAAAACGCTTTCTTTCGCCAAGACAGTGCGTTTCTCACTGTTACATGCATTTGAATGGGGAACTCGACCGAAACAAAGTATAGGTTTTCATTATGTGAATAACTTGGAAATCTTAGCTCAAACAGCTGCAAAACCTGTTTTCCCAGCACGGAAACCTTGAGTTCTATAAGATAAAGCCATAAACATGTTTGTCTGAGTCTTCTATCAAAAGTTACAGCTATTTCTATGAAGTTGTACAAAAACGCTTTCTTTCGCCAAGACAGTGCGTTTCTCACTGTTACATGCATTTGAATGGGGAACTCGACCGAAACAAAGTATAGGTTTTCATTATGTGAATAACTTGGAAATCTTGGCTCAAACAGCTGCAAAACCTGTTTTCCCAGCACGGAAACCTTGAGTTCTATAAGATAAAGCCATAAACATGTGTATCCGAGTCTTCTATCAAAAGTTACAGCTATTTCTATGAAGTTGTACAAAAACGCTTTCTTTCGCCAAGACAGTGCGTTTCTCACTGTTACATGCATTTTGAATGGGGAACTCGACCGAAACAAAGTATAGGTTTTCATTATGTGAATAACTTGGAAATCTTAGCTCAAACAGCTGCAAAACCTGTTTTCCCAGCACGGAAACCTTGAGTTCTATAAGATAAAGCCATAAACATGTGTATCCGAGTCTTCTATCAAAAGTTACAGCTATTTCTATGAAGTTGTACAAAAACGCTTTCTTTCGCCAAGACAGTGCGTTTCTCACTGTTACATGCATTTTGAATGGGGAACTCGACCGAAACAAAGTATAGGTTTTCATTATGTGAATAACTTGGAAATCTTAGCTCAAACAGCTGCAAAACCTGTTTTCCCAGCACGTAGACCTTGAGTTCTATAAGATAAAGCCATAAACATGTTTGTCTGAGTCTTCTATCAAAAGTTACAGCTATTTCTATGAAGTTGTACAAAAACGCTTTCTTTCGCCAAGACAGTGCGTTTCTCACTGTTACATGCATTTGAATGGGGAACTCGACCGAAACAAAGTATAGGTTTTCATTATGTGAATAACTTGGAAATCTTAGCTCAAACAGCTGCAAAACCTGTTTTCCCAGCACGGAAACCTTGAGTTCTATAAGATAAAGCCATAAACATGTTTGTCTGAGTCTTCTATCAAAAGTTACAGCTATTTCTATGAAGTTGTACAAAAACGCTTTCTTTCGCCAAGACAGTGCGTTTCTCACTGTTACATGCATTTGAATGGGGAACTCGACCGAAACAAAGTATAGGTTTTCATTATGTGAATAACTTGGAAATCTTGGCTCAAACAGCTGCAAAACCTGTTTTCCCAGCACGGAAACCTTGAGTTCTATAAGATAAAGCCATAAACATGTGTATCCGAGTCTTCTATCAAAAGTTACAGCTATTTCTATGAAGTTGTACAAAAACGCTTTCTTTCGCCAAGACAGTGCGTTTCTCACTGTTACATGCATTTTGAATGGGGAACTCGACCGAAACAAAGTATAGGTTTTCATTATGTGAATAACTTGGAAATCTTAGCTCAAACAGCTGCAAAACCTGTTTTCCCAGCACGGAAACCTTGAGTTCTATAAGATAAAGCCATAAACATGTGTATCCGAGTCTTCTATCAAAAGTTACAGCTATTTCTATGAAGTTGTACAAAAACGCTTTCTTTCGCCAAGACAGTGCGTTTCTCACTGTTACATGCATTTTGAATGGGGAACTCGACCGAAACAAAGTATAGGTTTTCATTATGTGAATAACTTGGAAATCTTAGCTCAAACAGCTGCAAAACCTGTTTTCCCAGCACGGAAACCTTGAGTTCTATAAGATAAAGCCATAAACATGTGTATCCGAGTCTTCTATCAAAAGTTACAGCTATTTCTATGAAGTTGTACAAAAACGCTTTCTTTCGCCAAGACAGTGCGTTTCTCACTGTTACATGCATTTTGAATGGGGAACTCGACCGAAACAAAGTATAGGTTTTCATTATGTGAATAACTTGGAAATCTTAGCTCAAACAGCTGCAAAACCTGTTTTCCCAGCACGTAGACCTTGAGTTCTATAAGATAAAGCCATAAACATGTGTATCCGAGTCTTCTATCAAAAGTTACAGCTATTTCTATGAAGTTGTACAAAAACGCTTTCTTTCGCCAAGACAGTGCGTTTCTCACTGTTACATGCATTTTGAATGGGGAACTCGACCGAAACAAAGTATAGGTTTTCATTATGTGAATAACTTGGAAATCTTAGCTCAAACAGCTGCAAAACCTGTTTTCCCAGCACGTAGACCTTGAGTTCTATAAGATAAAGCCATAAACATGTTTGTCTGAGTCTTCTATCAAAAGTTACAGCTATTTCTATGAAGTTGTACAAAAACGCTTTCTTTCGCCAAGACAGTGCGTTTCTCACTGTTACATGCATTTTGAATGGGGAACTCGACCGAAACAAAGTATAGGTTTTCATTATGTGAATAACTTGGAAATCTTAGCTCAAACAGCTGCAAAACCTGTTTTCCCAGCACGTAGACCTTGAGTTCTATAAGATAAAGCCATAAACATGTGTATCCGAGTCTTCTATCAAAAGTTACAGCTATTTCTATGAAGTTGTACAAAAACGCTTTCTTTCGCCAAGACAGTGCGTTTCTCACTGTTACATGCATTTGAATGGGGAACTCGACCGAAACAAAGTATAGGTTTTCATTATGTGAATAACTTGGAAATCTTGGCTCAAACAGCTGCAAAACCTGTTTTCCCAGCACGGAAACCTTGAGTTCTATAAGATAAAGCCATAAACATGTGTATCCGAGTCTTCTATCAAAAGTTACAGCTATTTCTATGAAGTTGTACAAAAACGCTTTCTTTCGCCAAGACAGTGCGTTTCTCACTGTTACATGCATTTTGAATGGGGAACTCGACCGAAACAAAGTATAGGTTTTCATTATGTGAATAACTTGGAAATCTTAGCTCAAACAGCTGCAAAACCTGTTTTCCCAGCACGGAAACCTTGAGTTCTATAAGATAAAGCCATAAACATGTGTATCCGAGTCTTCTATCAAAAGTTACAGCTATTTCTATGAAGTTGTACAAAAACGCTTTCTTTCGCCAAGACAGTGCGTTTCTCACTGTTACATGCATTTTGAATGGGGAACTCGACCGAAACAAAGTATAGGTTTTCATTATGTGAATAACTTGGAAATCTTAGCTCAAACAGCTGCAAAACCTGTTTTCCCAGCACGTAGACCTTGAGTTCTATAAGATAAAGCCATAAACATGTGTATCCGAGTCTTCTATCAAAAGTTACAGCTATTTCTATGAAGTTGTACAAAAACGCTTTCTTTCGCCAAGACAGTGCGTTTCTCACTGTTACATGCATTTGAATGGGGAACTCGACCGAAACAAAGTATAGGTTTTCATTATGTGAATAACTTGGAAATCTTAGCTCAAACAGCTGCAAAACCTGTTTTCCCAGCACGGAAACCTTGAGTTCTATAAGATAAAGCCATAAACATGTGTATCCGAGTCTTCTATCAAAAGTTACAGCTATTTCTATGAAGTTGTACAAAAACGCTTTCTTTCGCCAAGACAGTGCGTTTCTCACTGTTACATGCATTTTGAATGGGGAACTCGACCGAAACAAAGTATAGGTTTTCATTATGTGAATAACTTGGAAATCTTAGCTCAAACAGCTGCAAAACCTGTTTTCCCAGCACGTAGACCTTGAGTTCTATAAGATAAAGCCATAAACATGTGTATCCGAGTCTTCTATCAAAAGTTACAGCTATTTCTATGAAGTTGTACAAAAACGCTTTCTTTCGCCAAGACAGTGCGTTTCTCACTGTTACATGCATTTGAATGGGGAACTCGACCGAAACAAAGTATAGGTTTTCATTATGTGAATAACTTGGAAATCTTAGCTCAAACAGCTGCAAAACCTGTTTTCCCAGCACGTAGACCTTGAGTTCTATAAGATAAAGCCATAAACATGTGTATCCGAGTCTTCTATCAAAAGTTACAGCTATTTCTATGAAGTTGTACAAAAACGCTTTCTTTCGCCAAGACAGTGCGTTTCTCACTGTTACATGCATTTGAATGGGGAACTCGACCGAAACAAAGTATAGGTTTTCATTATGTGAATAACTTGGAAATCTTGGCTCAAACAGCTGCAAAACCTGTTTTCCCAGCACGGAAACCTTGAGTTCTATAAGATAAAGCCATAAACATGTGTATCCGAGTCTTCTATCAAAAGTTACAGCTATTTCTATGAAGTTGTACAAAAACGCTTTCTTTCGCCAAGACAGTGCGTTTCTCACTGTTACATGCATTTGAATGGGGAACTCGACCGAAACAAAGTATAGGTTTTCATTATGTGAATAACTTGGAAATCTTAGCTCAAACAGCTGCAAAACCTGTTTTCCCAGCACGTAGACCTTGAGTTCTATAAGATAAAGCCATAAACATGTGTATCCGAGTCTTCTATCAAAAGTTACAGCTATTTATATGAAGTTGTACAAAAACGCTTTCTTTCGCCAAGACAGTGCGTTTCTCACTGTTACATGCATTTGAATGGGGAACTCGACCGAAACAAAGTATAGGTTTTCATTATGTGAATAACTTGGAAATCTTGGCTCAAACAGCTGCAAAACCTGTTTTCCCAGCACGGAAACCTTGAGTTCTATAAGATAAAGCCATAAACATGTGTATCCGAGTCTTCTATCAAAAGTTACAGCTATTTCTATGAAGTTGTACAAAAACGCTTTCTTTCGCCAAGACAGTGCGTTTCTCACTGTTACATGCATTTTGAATGGGGAACTCGACCGAAACAAAGTATAGGTTTTCATTATGTGAATAACTTGGAAATCTTAGCTCAAACAGCTGCAAAACCTGTTTTCCCAGCACGGAAACCTTGAGTTCTATAAGATAAAGCCATAAACATGTGTATCCGAGTCTTCTATCAAAAGTTACAGCTATTTCTATGAAGTTGTACAAAAACGCTTTCTTTCGCCAAGACAGTGCGTTTCTCACTGTTACATGCATTTTGAATGGGGAACTCGACCGAAACAAAGTATAGGTTTTCATTATGTGAATAACTTGGAAATCTTAGCTCAAACAGCTGCAAAACCTGTTTTCCCAGCACGTAGACCTTGAGTTCTATAAGATAAAGCCATAAACATGTTTGTCTGAGTCTTCTATCAAAAGTTACAGCTATTTCTATGAAGTTGTACAAAAACGCTTTCTTTCGCCAAGACAGTGCGTTTCTCACTGTTACATGCATTTGAATGGGGAACTCGACCGAAACAAAGTATAGGTTTTCATTATGTGAATAACTTGGAAATCTTAGCTCAAACAGCTGCAAAACCTGTTTTCCCAGCACGGAAACCTTGAGTTCTATAAGATAAAGCCATAAACATGTTTGTCTGAGTCTTCTATCAAAAGTTACAGCTATTTCTATGAAGTTGTACAAAAACGCTTTCTTTCGCCAAGACAGTGCGTTTCTCACTGTTACATGCATTTGAATGGGGAACTCGACCGAAACAAAGTATAGGTTTTCATTATGTGAATAACTTGGAAATCTTGGCTCAAACAGCTGCAAAACCTGTTTTCCCAGCACGGAAACCTTGAGTTCTATAAGATAAAGCCATAAACATGTGTATCCGAGTCTTCTATCAAAAGTTACAGCTATTTCTATGAAGTTGTACAAAAACGCTTTCTTTCGCCAAGACAGTGCGTTTCTCACTGTTACATGCATTTTGAATGGGGAACTCGACCGAAACAAAGTATAGGTTTTCATTATGTGAATAACTTGGAAATCTTAGCTCAAACAGCTGCAAAACCTGTTTTCCCAGCACGGAAACCTTGAGTTCTATAAGATAAAGCCATAAACATGTGTATCCGAGTCTTCTATCAAAAGTTACAGCTATTTCTATGAAGTTGTACAAAAACGCTTTCTTTCGCCAAGACAGTGCGTTTCTCACTGTTACATGCATTTTGAATGGGGAACTCGACCGAAACAAAGTATAGGTTTTCATTATGTGAATAACTTGGAAATCTTAGCTCAAACAGCTGCAAAACCTGTTTTCCCAGCACGTAGACCTTGAGTTCTATAAGATAAAGCCATAAACATGTTTGTCTGAGTCTTCTATCAAAAGTTACAGCTATTTCTATGAAGTTGTACAAAAACGCTTTCTTTCGCCAAGACAGTGCGTTTCTCACTGTTACATGCATTTGAATGGGGAACTCGACCGAAACAAAGTATAGGTTTTCATTATGTGAATAACTTGGAAATCTTAGCTCAAACAGCTGCAAAACCTGTTTTCCCAGCACGGAAACCTTGAGTTCTATAAGATAAAGCCATAAACATGTTTGTCTGAGTCTTCTATCAAAAGTTACAGCTATTTCTATGAAGTTGTACAAAAACGCTTTCTTTCGCCAAGACAGTGCGTTTCTCACTGTTACATGCATTTTGAATGGGGAACTCGACCGAAACAAAGTATAGGTTTTCATTATGTGAATAACTTGGAAATCTTAGCTCAAACAGCTGCAAAACCTGTTTTCCCAGCACGGAAACCTTGAGTTCTATAAGATAAAGCCATAAACATGTGTATCCGAGTCTTCTATCAAAAGTTACAGCTATTTCTATGAAGTTGTACAAAAACGCTTTCTTTCGCCAAGACAGTGCGTTTCTCACTGTTACATGCATTTTGAATGGGGAACTCGACCGAAACAAAGTATAGGTTTTCATTATGTGAATAACTTGGAAATCTTAGCTCAAACAGCTGCAAAACCTGTTTTCCCAGCACGTAGACCTTGAGTTCTATAAGATAAAGCCATAAACATGTTTGTCTGAGTCTTCTATCAAAAGTTACAGCTATTTCTATGAAGTTGTACAAAAACGCTTTCTTTCGCCAAGACAGTGCGTTTCTCACTGTTACATGCATTTGAATGGGGAACTCGACCGAAACAAAGTATAGGTTTTCATTATGTGAATAACTTGGAAATCTTAGCTCAAACAGCTGCAAAACCTGTTTTCCCAGCACGGAAACCTTGAGTTCTATAAGATAAAGCCATAAACATGTTTGTCTGAGTCTTCTATCAAAAGTTACAGCTATTTCTATGAAGTTGTACAAAAACGCTTTCTTTCGCCAAGACAGTGCGTTTCTCACTGTTACATGCATTTGAATGGGGAACTCGACCGAAACAAAGTATAGGTTTTCATTATGTGAATAACTTGGAAATCTTGGCTCAAACAGCTGCAAAACCTGTTTTCCCAGCACGGAAACCTTGAGTTCTATAAGATAAAGCCATAAACATGTGTATCCGAGTCTTCTATCAAAAGTTACAGCTATTTCTATGAAGTTGTACAAAAACGCTTTCTTTCGCCAAGACAGTGCGTTTCTCACTGTTACATGCATTTTGAATGGGGAACTCGACCGAAACAAAGTATAGGTTTTCATTATGTGAATAACTTGGAAATCTTAGCTCAAACAGCTGCAAAACCTGTTTTCCCAGCACGGAAACCTTGAGTTCTATAAGATAAAGCCATAAACATGTGTATCCGAGTCTTCTATCAAAAGTTACAGCTATTTCTATGAAGTTGTACAAAAACGCTTTCTTTCGCCAAGACAGTGCGTTTCTCACTGTTACATGCATTTTGAATGGGGAACTCGACCGAAACAAAGTATAGGTTTTCATTATGTGAATAACTTGGAAATCTTAGCTCAAACAGCTGCAAAACCTGTTTTCCCAGCACGGAAACCTTGAGTTCTATAAGATAAAGCCATAAACATGTGTATCCGAGTCTTCTATCAAAAGTTACAGCTATTTCTATGAAGTTGTACAAAAACGCTTTCTTTCGCCAAGACAGTGCGTTTCTCACTGTTACATGCATTTTGAATGGGGAACTCGACCGAAACAAAGTATAGGTTTTCATTATGTGAATAACTTGGAAATCTTAGCTCAAACAGCTGCAAAACCTGTTTTCCCAGCACGTAGACCTTGAGTTCTATAAGATAAAGCCATAAACATGTGTATCCGAGTCTTCTATCAAAAGTTACAGCTATTTCTATGAAGTTGTACAAAAACGCTTTCTTTCGCCAAGACAGTGCGTTTCTCACTGTTACATGCATTTTGAATGGGGAACTCGACCGAAACAAAGTATAGGTTTTCATTATGTGAATAACTTGGAAATCTTAGCTCAAACAGCTGCAAAACCTGTTTTCCCAGCACGTAGACCTTGAGTTCTATAAGATAAAGCCATAAACATGTTTGTCTGAGTCTTCTATCAAAAGTTACAGCTATTTCTATGAAGTTGTACAAAAACGCTTTCTTTCGCCAAGACAGTGCGTTTCTCACTGTTACATGCATTTTGAATGGGGAACTCGACCGAAACAAAGTATAGGTTTTCATTATGTGAATAACTTGGAAATCTTAGCTCAAACAGCTGCAAAACCTGTTTTCCCAGCACGTAGACCTTGAGTTCTATAAGATAAAGCCATAAACATGTGTATCCGAGTCTACTATCAAAAGTTACAGCTATTTCTATGAAGTTGTACAAAAACGCTTTCTTTCGCCAAGACAGTGCGTTTCTCACTGTTACATGCATTTGAATGGGGAACTCGACCGAAACAAAGTATAGGTTTTCATTATGTGAATAACTTGGAAATCTTGGCTCAAACAGCTGCAAAACCTGTTTTCCCAGCACGGAAACCTTGAGTTCTATAAGATAAAGCCATAAACATGTGTATCCGAGTCTTCTATCAAAAGTTACAGCTATTTCTATGAAGTTGTACAAAAACGCTTTCTTTCGCCAAGACAGTGCGTTTCTCACTGTTACATGCATTTTGAATGGGGAACTCGACCGAAACAAAGTATAGGTTTTCATTATGTGAATAACTTGGAAATCTTAGCTCAAACAGCTGCAAAACCTGTTTTCCCAGCACGGAAACCTTGAGTTCTATAAGATAAAGCCATAAACATGTGTATCCGAGTCTTCTATCAAAAGTTACAGCTATTTCTATGAAGTTGTACAAAAACGCTTTCTTTCGCCAAGACAGTGCGTTTCTCACTGTTACATGCATTTTGAATGGGGAACTCGACCGAAACAAAGTATAGGTTTTCATTATGTGAATAACTTGGAAATCTTAGCTCAAACAGCTGCAAAACCTGTTTTCCCAGCACGTAGACCTTGAGTTCTATAAGATAAAGCCATAAACATGTGTATCCGAGTCTTCTATCAAAAGTTACAGCTATTTCTATGAAGTTGTACAAAAACGCTTTCTTTCGCCAAGACAGTGCGTTTCTCACTGTTACATGCATTTGAATGGGGAACTCGACCGAAACAAAGTATAGGTTTTCATTATGTGAATAACTTGGAAATCTTAGCTCAAACAGCTGCAAAACCTGTTTTCCCAGCACGGAAACCTTGAGTTCTATAAGATAAAGCCATAAACATGTGTATCCGAGTCTTCTATCAAAAGTTACAGCTATTTCTATGAAGTTGTACAAAAACGCTTTCTTTCGCCAAGACAGTGCGTTTCTCACTGTTACATGCATTTTGAATGGGGAACTCGACCGAAACAAAGTATAGGTTTTCATTATGTGAATAACTTGGAAATCTTAGCTCAAACAGCTGCAAAACCTGTTTTCCCAGCACGTAGACCTTGAGTTCTATAAGATAAAGCCATAAACATGTGTATCCGAGTCTTCTATCAAAAGTTACAGCTATTTCTATGAAGTTGTACAAAAACGCTTTCTTTCGCCAAGACAGTGCGTTTCTCACTGTTACATGCATTTGAATGGGGAACTCGACCGAAACAAAGTATAGGTTTTCATTATGTGAATAACTTGGAAATCTTAGCTCAAACAGCTGCAAAACCTGTTTTCCCAGCACGTAGACCTTGAGTTCTATAAGATAAAGCCATAAACATGTGTATCCGAGTCTTCTATCAAAAGTTACAGCTATTTCTATGAAGTTGTACAAAAACGCTTTCTTTCGCCAAGACAGTGCGTTTCTCACTGTTACATGCATTTGAATGGGGAACTCGACCGAAACAAAGTATAGGTTTTCATTATGTGAATAACTTGGAAATCTTGGCTCAAACAGCTGCAAAACCTGTTTTCCCAGCACGGAAACCTTGAGTTCTATAAGATAAAGCCATAAACATGTGTATCCGAGTCTTCTATCAAAAGTTACAGCTATTTCTATGAAGTTGTACAAAAACGCTTTCTTTCGCCAAGACAGTGCGTTTCTCACTGTTACATGCATTTTGAATGGGGAACTCGACCGAAACAAAGTATAGGTTTTCATTATGTGAATAACTTGGAAATCTTAGCTCAAACAGCTGCAAAACCTGTTTTCCCAGCACGGAAACCTTGAGTTCTATAAGATAAAGCCATAAACATGTGTATCCGAGTCTTCTATCAAAAGTTACAGCTATTTCTATGAAGTTGTACAAAAACGCTTTCTTTCGCCAAGACAGTGCGTTTCTCACTGTTACATGCATTTTGAATGGGGAACTCGACCGAAACAAAGTATAGGTTTTCATTATGTGAATAACTTGGAAATCTTAGCTCAAACAGCTGCAAAACCTGTTTTCCCAGCACGTAGACCTTGAGTTCTATAAGATAAAGCCATAAACATGTTTGTCTGAGTCTTCTATCAAAAGTTACAGCTATTTCTATGAAGTTGTACAAAAACGCTTTCTTTCGCCAAGACAGTGCGTTTCTCACTGTTACATGCATTTGAATGGGGAACTCGACCGAAACAAAGTATAGGTTTTCATTATGTGAATAACTTGGAAATCTTGGCTCAAACAGCTGCAAAACCTGTTTTCCCAGCACGGAAACCTTGAGTTCTATAAGATAAAGCCATAAACATGTGTATCCGAGTCTTCTATCAAAAGTTACAGCTATTTCTATGAAGTTGTACAAAAACGCTTTCTTTCGCCAAGACAGTGCGTTTCTCACTGTTACATGCATTTGAATGGGGAACTCCACCGAAACAAAGTATAGGTTTTCATTATGTGAATAACTTGGAAATCTTAGCTCAAACAGCTGCAAAACCTGTTTTCCCAGCACGGAAACCTTGAGTTCTATAAGATAAAGCCATAAACATGTGTATCCGAGTCTTCTATCAAAAGTTACAGCTATTTCTATGAAGTTGTACAAAAACGCTTTCTTTCGCCAAGACAGTGCGTTTCTCACTGTTACATGCATTTGAATGGGGAACTCCACCGAAACAAAGTATAGGTTTTCATTATGTGAATAACTTGGAAATCTTAGCTCAAACAGCTGCAAAACCTGTTTTCCCAGCACGGAAACCTTGAGTTCTATAAGATAAAGCCATAAACATGTGTATCCGAGTCTTCTATCAAAAGTTACAGCTATTTCTATGAAGTTGTACAAAAACGCTTTCTTTCGCCAAGACAGTGCGTTTCTCACTGTTACATGCATTTTGAATGGGGAACTCGACCGAAACAAAGTATAGGTTTTCATTATGTGAATAACTTGGAAATCTTAGCTCAAACAGCTGCAAAACCTGTTTTCCCAGCACGTAGACCTTGAGTTCTATAAGATAAAGCCATAAACATGTTTGTCTGAGTCTTCTATCAAAAGTTACAGCTATTTCTATGAAGTTGTACAAAAACGCTTTCTTTCGCCAAGACAGTGCGTTTCTCACTGTTACATGCATTTGAATGGGGAACTCGACCGAAACAAAGTATAGGTTTTCATTATGTGAATAACTTGGAAATCTTGGCTCAAACAGCTGCAAAACCTGTTTTCCCAGCACGGAAACCTTGAGTTCTATAAGATAAAGCCATAAACATGTGTATCCGAGTCTTCTATCAAAAGTTACAGCTATTTCTATGAAGTTGTACAAAAACGCTTTCTTTCGCCAAGACAGTGCGTTTCTCACTGTTACATGCATTTTGAATGGGGAACTCGACCGAAACAAAGTATAGGTTTTCATTATGTGAATAACTTGGAAATCTTAGCTCAAACAGCTGCAAAACCTGTTTTCCCAGCACGTAGACCTTGAGTTCTATAAGATAAAGCCATAAACATGTTTGTCTGAGTCTTCTATCAAAAGTTACAGCTATTTCTATGAAGTTGTACAAAAACGCTTTCTTTCGCCAAGACAGTGCGTTTCTCACTGTTACATGCATTTGAATGGGGAACTCGACCGAAACAAAGTATAGGTTTTCATTATGTGAATAACTTGGAAATCTTAGCTCAAACAGCTGCAAAACCTGTTTTCCCAGCACGGAAACCTTGAGTTCTATAAGATAAAGCCATAAACATGTTTGTCTGAGTCTTCTATCAAAAGTTACAGCTATTTCTATGAAGTTGTACAAAAACGCTTTCTTTCGCCAAGACAGTGCGTTTCTCACTGTTACATGCATTTGAATGGGGAACTCGACCGAAACAAAGTATAGGTTTTCATTATGTGAATAACTTGGAAATCTTGGCTCAAACAGCTGCAAAACCTGTTTTCCCAGCACGGAAACCTTGAGTTCTATAAGATAAAGCCATAAACATGTGTATCCGAGTCTTCTATCAAAAGTTACAGCTATTTCTATGAAGTTGTACAAAAACGCTTTCTTTCGCCAAGACAGTGCGTTTCTCACTGTTACATGCATTTTGAATGGGGAACTCGACCGAAACAAAGTATAGGTTTTCATTATGTGAATAACTTGGAAATCTTAGCTCAAACAGCTGCAAAACCTGTTTTCCCAGCACGGAAACCTTGAGTTCTATAAGATAAAGCCATAAACATGTGTATCCGAGTCTTCTATCAAAAGTTACAGCTATTTCTATGAAGTTGTACAAAAACGCTTTCTTTCGCCAAGACAGTGCGTTTCTCACTGTTACATGCATTTTGAATGGGGAACTCGACCGAAACAAAGTATAGGTTTTCATTATGTGAATAACTTGGAAATCTTAGCTCAAACAGCTGCAAAACCTGTTTTCCCAGCACGGAAACCTTGAGTTCTATAAGATAAAGCCATAAACATGTGTATCCGAGTCTTCTATCAAAAGTTACAGCTATTTCTATGAAGTTGTACAAAAACGCTTTCTTTCGCCAAGACAGTGCGTTTCTCACTGTTACATGCATTTTGAATGGGGAACTCGACCGAAACAAAGTATAGGTTTTCATTATGTGAATAACTTGGAAATCTTAGCTCAAACAGCTGCAAAACCTGTTTTCCCAGCACGTAGACCTTGAGTTCTATAAGATAAAGCCATAAACATGTGTATCCGAGTCTTCTATCAAAAGTTACAGCTATTTCTATGAAGTTGTACAAAAACGCTTTCTTTCGCCAAGACAGTGCGTTTCTCACTGTTACATGCATTTGAATGGGGAACTCGACCGAAACAAAGTATAGGTTTTCATTATGTGAATAACTTGGAAATCTTGGCTCAAACAGCTGCAAAACCTGTTTTCCCAGCACGGAAACCTTGAGTTCTATAAGATAAAGCCATAAACATGTGTATCCGAGTCTTCTATCAAAAGTTACAGCTATTTCTATGAAGTTGTACAAAAACGCTTTCTTTCGCCAAGACAGTGCGTTTCTCACTGTTACATGCATTTTGAATGGGGAACTCGACCGAAACAAAGTATAGGTTTTCATTATGTGAATAACTTGGAAATCTTAGCTCAAACAGCTGCAAAACCTGTTTTCCCAGCACGGAAACCTTGAGTTCTATAAGATAAAGCCATAAACATGTGTATCCGAGTCTTCTATCAAAAGTTACAGCTATTTCTATGAAGTTGTACAAAAACGCTTTCTTTCGCCAAGACAGTGCGTTTCTCACTGTTACATGCATTTTGAATGGGGAACTCGACCGAAACAAAGTATAGGTTTTCATTATGTGAATAACTTGGAAATCTTAGCTCAAACAGCTGCAAAACCTGTTTTCCCAGCACGTAGACCTTGAGTTCTATAAGATAAAGCCATAAACATGTTTGTCTGAGTCTTCTATCAAAAGTTACAGCTATTTCTATGAAGTTGTACAAAAACGCTTTCTTTCGCCAAGACAGTGCGTTTCTCACTGTTACATGCATTTGAATGGGGAACTCGACCGAAACAAAGTATAGGTTTTCATTATGTGAATAACTTGGAAATCTTGGCTCAAACAGCTGCAAAACCTGTTTTCCCAGCACGGAAACCTTGAGTTCTATAAGATAAAGCCATAAACATGTGTATCCGAGTCTTCTATCAAAAGTTACAGCTATTTCTATGAAGTTGTACAAAAACGCTTTCTTTCGCCAAGACAGTGCGTTTCTCACTGTTACATGCATTTGAATGGGGAACTCGACCGAAACAAAGTATAGGTTTTCATTATGTGAATAACTTGGAAATCTTAGCTCAAACAGCTGCAAAACCTGTTTTCCCAGCACGGAAACCTTGAGTTCTATAAGATAAAGCCATAAACATGTGTATCCGAGTCTTCTATCAAAAGTTACAGCTATTTCTATGAAGTTGTACAAAAACGCTTTCTTTCGCCAAGACAGTGCGTTTCTCACTGTTACATGCATTTGAATGGGGAACTCCACCGAAACAAAGTATAGGTTTTCATTATGTGAATAACTTGGAAATCTTAGCTCAAACAGCTGCAAAACCTGTTTTCCCAGCACGGAAACCTTGAGTTCTATAAGATAAAGCCATAAACATGTGTATCCGAGTCTTCTATCAAAAGTTACAGCTATTTCTATGAAGTTGTACAAAAACGCTTTCTTTCGCCAAGACAGTGCGTTTCTCACTGTTACATGCATTTTGAATGGGGAACTCGACCGAAACAAAGTATAGGTTTTCATTATGTGAATAACTTGGAAATCTTAGCTCAAACAGCTGCAAAACCTGTTTTCCCAGCACGTAGACCTTGAGTTCTATAAGATAAAGCCATAAACATGTTTGTCTGAGTCTTCTATCAAAAGTTACAGCTATTTCTATGAAGTTGTACAAAAACGCTTTCTTTCGCCAAGACAGTGCGTTTCTCACTGTTACATGCATTTGAATGGGGAACTCGACCGAAACAAAGTATAGGTTTTCATTATGTGAATAACTTGGAAATCTTGGCTCAAACAGCTGCAAAACCTGTTTTCCCAGCACGGAAACCTTGAGTTCTATAAGATAAAGCCATAAACATGTGTATCCGAGTCTTCTATCAAAAGTTACAGCTATTTCTATGAAGTTGTACAAAAACGCTTTCTTTCGCCAAGACAGTGCGTTTCTCACTGTTACATGCATTTTGAATGGGGAACTCGACCGAAACAAAGTATAGGTTTTCATTATGTGAATAACTTGGAAATCTTAGCTCAAACAGCTGCAAAACCTGTTTTCCCAGCACGTAGACCTTGAGTTCTATAAGATAAAGCCATAAACATGTTTGTCTGAGTCTTCTATCAAAAGTTACAGCTATTTCTATGAAGTTGTACAAAAACGCTTTCTTTCGCCAAGACAGTGCGTTTCTCACTGTTACATGCATTTGAATGGGGAACTCGACCGAAACAAAGTATAGGTTTTCATTATGTGAATAACTTGGAAATCTTAGCTCAAACAGCTGCAAAACCTGTTTTCCCAGCACGGAAACCTTGAGTTCTATAAGATAAAGCCATAAACATGTTTGTCTGAGTCTTCTATCAAAAGTTACAGCTATTTCTATGAAGTTGTACAAAAACGCTTTCTTTCGCCAAGACAGTGCGTTTCTCACTGTTACATGCATTTGAATGGGGAACTCGACCGAAACAAAGTATAGGTTTTCATTATGTGAATAACTTGGAAATCTTGGCTCAAACAGCTGCAAAACCTGTTTTCCCAGCACGGAAACCTTGAGTTCTATAAGATAAAGCCATAAACATGTGTATCCGAGTCTTCTATCAAAAGTTACAGCTATTTCTATGAAGTTGTACAAAAACGCTTTCTTTCGCCAAGACAGTGCGTTTCTCACTGTTACATGCATTTTGAATGGGGAACTCGACCGAAACAAAGTATAGGTTTTCATTATGTGAATAACTTGGAAATCTTAGCTCAAACAGCTGCAAAACCTGTTTTCCCAGCACGGAAACCTTGAGTTCTATAAGATAAAGCCATAAACATGTGTATCCGAGTCTTCTATCAAAAGTTACAGCTATTTCTATGAAGTTGTACAAAAACGCTTTCTTTCGCCAAGACAGTGCGTTTCTCACTGTTACATGCATTTTGAATGGGGAACTCGACCGAAACAAAGTATAGGTTTTCATTATGTGAATAACTTGGAAATCTTAGCTCAAACAGCTGCAAAACCTGTTTTCCCAGCACGGAAACCTTGAGTTCTATAAGATAAAGCCATAAACATGTGTATCCGAGTCTTCTATCAAAAGTTACAGCTATTTCTATGAAGTTGTACAAAAACGCTTTCTTTCGCCAAGACAGTGCGTTTCTCACTGTTACATGCATTTTGAATGGGGAACTCGACCGAAACAAAGTATAGGTTTTCATTATGTGAATAACTTGGAAATCTTAGCTCAAACAGCTGCAAAACCTGTTTTCCCAGCACGTAGACCTTGAGTTCTATAAGATAAAGCCATAAACATGTGTATCCGAGTCTTCTATCAAAAGTTACAGCTATTTCTATGAAGTTGTACAAAAACGCTTTCTTTCGCCAAGACAGTGCGTTTCTCACTGTTACATGCATTTGAATGGGGAACTCGACCGAAACAAAGTATAGGTTTTCATTATGTGAATAACTTGGAAATCTTGGCTCAAACAGCTGCAAAACCTGTTTTCCCAGCACGGAAACCTTGAGTTCTATAAGATAAAGCCATAAACATGTGTATCCGAGTCTTCTATCAAAAGTTACAGCTATTTCTATGAAGTTGTACAAAAACGCTTTCTTTCGCCAAGACAGTGCGTTTCTCACTGTTACATGCATTTTGAATGGGGAACTCGACCGAAACAAAGTATAGGTTTTCATTATGTGAATAACTTGGAAATCTTAGCTCAAACAGCTGCAAAACCTGTTTTCCCAGCACGGAAACCTTGAGTTCTATAAGATAAAGCCATAAACATGTGTATCCGAGTCTTCTATCAAAAGTTACAGCTATTTCTATGAAGTTGTACAAAAACGCTTTCTTTCGCCAAGACAGTGCGTTTCTCACTGTTACATGCATTTTGAATGGGGAACTCGACCGAAACAAAGTATAGGTTTTCATTATGTGAATAACTTGGAAATCTTAGCTCAAACAGCTGCAAAACCTGTTTTCCCAGCACGTAGACCTTGAGTTCTATAAGATAAAGCCATAAACATGTGTATCCGAGTCTTCTATCAAAAGTTACAGCTATTTCTATGAAGTTGTACAAAAACGCTTTCTTTCGCCAAGACAGTGCGTTTCTCACTGTTACATGCATTTGAATGGGGAACTCGACCGAAACAAAGTATAGGTTTTCATTATGTGAATAACTTGGAAATCTTAGCTCAAACAGCTGCAAAACCTGTTTTCCCAGCACGTAGACCTTGAGTTCTATAAGATAAAGCCATAAACATGTGTATCCGAGTCTTCTATCAAAAGTTACAGCTATTTCTATGAAGTTGTACAAAAACGCTTTCTTTCGCCAAGACAGTGCGTTTCTCACTGTTACATGCATTTGAATGGGGAACTCGACCGAAACAAAGTATAGGTTTTCATTATGTGAATAACTTGGAAATCTTGGCTCAAACAGCTGCAAAACCTGTTTTCCCAGCACGGAAACCTTGAGTTCTATAAGATAAAGCCATAAACATGTGTATCCGAGTCTTCTATCAAAAGTTACAGCTATTTCTATGAAGTTGTACAAAAACGCTTTCTTTCGCCAAGACAGTGCGTTTCTCACTGTTACATGCATTTTGAATGGGGAACTCGACCGAAACAAAGTATAGGTTTTCATTATGTGAATAACTTGGAAATCTTAGCTCAAACAGCTGCAAAACCTGTTTTCCCAGCACGGAAACCTTGAGTTCTATAAGATAAAGCCATAAACATGTGTATCCGAGTCTTCTATCAAAAGTTACAGCTATTTCTATGAAGTTGTACAAAAACGCTTTCTTTCGCCAAGACAGTGCGTTTCTCACTGTTACATGCATTTTGAATGGGGAACTCGACCGAAACAAAGTATAGGTTTTCATTATGTGAATAACTTGGAAATCTTAGCTCAAACAGCTGCAAAACCTGTTTTCCCAGCACGTAGACCTTGAGTTCTATAAGATAAAGCCATAAACATGTTTGTCTGAGTCTTCTATCAAAAGTTACAGCTATTTCTATGAAGTTGTACAAAAACGCTTTCTTTCGCCAAGACAGTGCGTTTCTCACTGTTACATGCATTTGAATGGGGAACTCGACCGAAACAAAGTATAGGTTTTCATTATGTGAATAACTTGGAAATCTTGGCTCAAACAGCTGCAAAACCTGTTTTCCCAGCACGGAAACCTTGAGTTCTATAAGATAAAGCCATAAACATGTGTATCCGAGTCTTCTATCAAAAGTTACAGCTATTTCTATGAAGTTGTACAAAAACGCTTTCTTTCGCCAAGACAGTGCGTTTCTCACTGTTACATGCATTTTGAATGGGGAACTCGACCGAAACAAAGTATAGGTTTTCATTATGTGAATAACTTGGAAATCTTAGCTCAAACAGCTGCAAAACCTGTTTTCCCAGCACGGAAACCTTGAGTTCTATAAGATAAAGCCATAAACATGTGTATCCGAGTCTTCTATCAAAAGTTACAGCTATTTCTATGAAGTTGTACAAAAACGCTTTCTTTCGCCAAGACAGTGCGTTTCTCACTGTTACATGCATTTTGAATGGGGAACTCGACCGAAACAAAGTATAGGTTTTCATTATGTGAATAACTTGGAAATCTTAGCTCAAACAGCTGCAAAACCTGTTTTCCCAGCACGGAAACCTTGAGTTCTATAAGATAAAGCCATAAACATGTGTATCCGAGTCTTCTATCAAAAGTTACAGCTATTTCTATGAAGTTGTACAAAAACGCTTTCTTTCGCCAAGACAGTGCGTTTCTCACTGTTACATGCATTTGAATGGGGAACTCGACCGAAACAAAGTATAGGTTTTCATTATGTGAATAACTTGGAAATCTTGGCTCAAACAGCTGCAAAACCTGTTTTCCCAGCACGGAAACCTTGAGTTCTATAAGATAAAGCCATAAACATGTGTATCCGAGTCTTCTATCAAAAGTTACAGCTATTTCTATGAAGTTGTACAAAAACGCTTTCTTTCGCCAAGACAGTGCGTTTCTCACTGTTACATGCATTTTGAATGGGGAACTCGACCGAAACAAAGTATAGGTTTTCATTATGTGAATAACTTGGAAATCTTAGCTCAAACAGCTGCAAAACCTGTTTTCCCAGCACGGAAACCTTGAGTTCTATAAGATAAAGCCATAAACATGTGTATCCGAGTCTTCTATCAAAAGTTACAGCTATTTCTATGAAGTTGTACAAAAACGCTTTCTTTCGCCAAGACAGTGCGTTTCTCACTGTTACATGCATTTTGAATGGGGAACTCGACCGAAACAAAGTATAGGTTTTCATTATGTGAATAACTTGGAAATCTTAGCTCAAACAGCTGCAAAACCTGTTTTCCCAGCACGGAAACCTTGAGTTCTATAAGATAAAGCCATAAACATGTGTATCCGAGTCTTCTATCAAAAGTTACAGCTATTTCTATGAAGTTGTACAAAAACGCTTTCTTTCGCCAAGACAGTGCGTTTCTCACTGTTACATGCATTTTGAATGGGGAACTCGACCGAAACAAAGTATAGGTTTTCATTATGTGAATAACTTGGAAATCTTAGCTCAAACAGCTGCAAAACCTGTTTTCCCAGCACGTAGACCTTGAGTTCTATAAGATAAAGCCATAAACATGTGTATCCGAGTCTTCTATCAAAAGTTACAGCTATTTCTATGAAGTTGTACAAAAACGCTTTCTTTCGCCAAGACAGTGCGTTTCTCACTGTTACATGCATTTTGAATGGGGAACTCGACCGAAACAAAGTATAGGTTTTCATTATGTGAATAACTTGGAAATCTTAGCTCAAACAGCTGCAAAACCTGTTTTCCCAGCACGTAGACCTTGAGTTCTATAAGATAAAGCCATAAACATGTTTGTCTGAGTCTTCTATCAAAAGTTACAGCTATTTCTATGAAGTTGTACAAAAACGCTTTCTTTCGCCAAGACAGTGCGTTTCTCACTGTTACATGCATTTTGAATGGGGAACTCGACCGAAACAAAGTATAGGTTTTCATTATGTGAATAACTTGGAAATCTTAGCTCAAACAGCTGCAAAACCTGTTTTCCCAGCACGTAGACCTTGAGTTCTATAAGATAAAGCCATAAACATGTGTATCCGAGTCTTCTATCAAAAGTTACAGCTATTTCTATGAAGTTGTACAAAAACGCTTTCTTTCGCCAAGACAGTGCGTTTCTCACTGTTACATGCATTTGAATGGGGAACTCGACCGAAACAAAGTATAGGTTTTCATTATGTGAATAACTTGGAAATCTTGGCTCAAACAGCTGCAAAACCTGTTTTCCCAGCACGGAAACCTTGAGTTCTATAAGATAAAGCCATAAACATGTGTATCCGAGTCTTCTATCAAAAGTTACAGCTATTTCTATGAAGTTGTACAAAAACGCTTTCTTTCGCCAAGACAGTGCGTTTCTCACTGTTACATGCATTTTGAATGGGGAACTCGACCGAAACAAAGTATAGGTTTTCATTATGTGAATAACTTGGAAATCTTAGCTCAAACAGCTGCAAAACCTGTTTTCCCAGCACGGAAACCTTGAGTTCTATAAGATAAAGCCATAAACATGTGTATCCGAGTCTTCTATCAAAAGTTACAGCTATTTCTATGAAGTTGTACAAAAACGCTTTCTTTCGCCAAGACAGTGCGTTTCTCACTGTTACATGCATTTTGAATGGGGAACTCGACCGAAACAAAGTATAGGTTTTCATTATGTGAATAACTTGGAAATCTTAGCTCAAACAGCTGCAAAACCTGTTTTCCCAGCACGTAGACCTTGAGTTCTATAAGATAAAGCCATAAACATGTGTATCCGAGTCTTCTATCAAAAGTTACAGCTATTTCTATGAAGTTGTACAAAAACGCTTTCTTTCGCCAAGACAGTGCGTTTCTCACTGTTACATGCATTTGAATGGGGAACTCGACCGAAACAAAGTATAGGTTTTCATTATGTGAATAACTTGGAAATCTTAGCTCAAACAGCTGCAAAACCTGTTTTCCCAGCACGTAGACCTTGAGTTCTATAAGATAAAGCCATAAACATGTGTATCCGAGTCTTCTATCAAAAGTTACAGCTATTTATATGAAGTTGTACAAAAACGCTTTCTTTCGCCAAGACAGTGCGTTTCTCACTGTTACATGCATTTGAATGGGGAACTCGACCGAAACAAAGTATAGGTTTTCATTATGTGAATAACTTGGAAATCTTGGCTCAAACAGCTGCAAAACCTGTTTTCCCAGCACGGAAACCTTGAGTTCTATAAGATAAAGCCATAAACATGTGTATCCGAGTCTTCTATCAAAAGTTACAGCTATTTCTATGAAGTTGTACAAAAACGCTTTCTTTCGCCAAGACAGTGCGTTTCTCACTGTTACATGCATTTTGAATGGGGAACTCGACCGAAACAAAGTATAGGTTTTCATTATGTGAATAACTTGGAAATCTTAGCTCAAACAGCTGCAAAACCTGTTTTCCCAGCACGGAAACCTTGAGTTCTATAAGATAAAGCCATAAACATGTGTATCCGAGTCTTCTATCAAAAGTTACAGCTATTTCTATGAAGTTGTACAAAAACGCTTTCTTTCGCCAAGACAGTGCGTTTCTCACTGTTACATGCATTTTGAATGGGGAACTCGACCGAAACAAAGTATAGGTTTTCATTATGTGAATAACTTGGAAATCTTAGCTCAAACAGCTGCAAAACCTGTTTTCCCAGCACGTAGACCTTGAGTTCTATAAGATAAAGCCATAAACATGTTTGTCTGAGTCTTCTATCAAAAGTTACAGCTATTTCTATGAAGTTGTACAAAAACGCTTTCTTTCGCCAAGACAGTGCGTTTCTCACTGTTACATGCATTTGAATGGGGAACTCGACCGAAACAAAGTATAGGTTTTCATTATGTGAATAACTTGGAAATCTTGGCTCAAACAGCTGCAAAACCTGTTTTCCCAGCACGGAAACCTTGAGTTCTATAAGATAAAGCCATAAACATGTGTATCCGAGTCTTCTATCAAAAGTTACAGCTATTTATATGAAGTTGTACAAAAACGCTTTCTTTCGCCAAGACAGTGCGTTTCTCACTGTTACATGCATTTGAATGGGGAACTCGACCGAAACAAAGTATAGGTTTTCATTATGTGAATAACTTGGAAATCTTGGCTCAAACAGCTGCAAAACCTGTTTTCCCAGCACGGAAACCTTGAGTTCTATAAGATAAAGCCATAAACATGTGTATCCGAGTCTTCTATCAAAAGTTACAGCTATTTCTATGAAGTTGTACAAAAACGCTTTCTTTCGCCAAGACAGTGCGTTTCTCACTGTTACATGCATTTTGAATGGGGAACTCGACCGAAACAAAGTATAGGTTTTCATTATGTGAATAACTTGGAAATCTTAGCTCAAACAGCTGCAAAACCTGTTTTCCCAGCACGGAAACCTTGAGTTCTATAAGATAAAGCCATAAACATGTGTATCCGAGTCTTCTATCAAAAGTTACAGCTATTTCTATGAAGTTGTACAAAAACGCTTTCTTTCGCCAAGACAGTGCGTTTCTCACTGTTACATGCATTTTGAATGGGGAACTCGACCGAAACAAAGTATAGGTTTTCATTATGTGAATAACTTGGAAATCTTAGCTCAAACAGCTGCAAAACCTGTTTTCCCAGCACGTAGACCTTGAGTTCTATAAGATAAAGCCATAAACATGTTTGTCTGAGTCTTCTATCAAAAGTTACAGCTATTTCTATGAAGTTGTACAAAAACGCTTTCTTTCGCCAAGACAGTGCGTTTCTCACTGTTACATGCATTTGAATGGGGAACTCGACCGAAACAAAGTATAGGTTTTCATTATGTGAATAACTTGGAAATCTTAGCTCAAACAGCTGCAAAACCTGTTTTCCCAGCACGGAAACCTTGAGTTCTATAAGATAAAGCCATAAACATGTTTGTCTGAGTCTTCTATCAAAAGTTACAGCTATTTCTATGAAGTTGTACAAAAACGCTTTCTTTCGCCAAGACAGTGCGTTTCTCACTGTTACATGCATTTGAATGGGGAACTCGACCGAAACAAAGTATAGGTTTTCATTATGTGAATAACTTGGAAATCTTGGCTCAAACAGCTGCAAAACCTGTTTTCCCAGCACGGAAACCTTGAGTTCTATAAGATAAAGCCATAAACGTGTATCCGAGTCTTCTATCAAAAGTTACAGCTATTTCTATGAAGTTGTACAAAAACGCTTTCTTTCGCCAAGACAGTGCGTTTCTCACTGTTACATGCATTTTGAATGGGGAACTCGACCGAAACAAAGTATAGGTTTTCATTATGTGAATAACTTGGAAATCTTAGCTCAAACAGCTGCAAAACCTGTTTTCCCAGCACGGAAACCTTGAGTTCTATAAGATAAAGCCATAAACATGTGTATCCGAGTCTTCTATCAAAAGTTACAGCTATTTCTATGAAGTTGTACAAAAACGCTTTCTTTCGCCAAGACAGTGCGTTTCTCACTGTTACATGCATTTTGAATGGGGAACTCGACCGAAACAAAGTATAGGTTTTCATTATGTGAATAACTTGGAAATCTTAGCTCAAACAGCTGCAAAACCTGTTTTCCCAGCACGTAGACCTTGAGTTCTATAAGATAAAGCCATAAACATGTGTATCCGAGTCTTCTATCAAAAGTTACAGCTATTTCTATGAAGTTGTACAAAAACGCTTTCTTTCGCCAAGACAGTGCGTTTCTCACTGTTACATGCATTTGAATGGGGAACTCGACCGAAACAAAGTATAGGTTTTCATTATGTGAATAACTTGGAAATCTTAGCTCAAACAGCTGCAAAACCTGTTTTCCCAGCACGTAGACCTTGAGTTCTATAAGATAAAGCCATAAACATGTGTATCCGAGTCTTCTATCAAAAGTTACAGCTATTTATATGAAGTTGTACAAAAACGCTTTCTTTCGCCAAGACAGTGCGTTTCTCACTGTTACATGCATTTGAATGGGGAACTCGACCGAAACAAAGTATAGGTTTTCATTATGTGAATAACTTGGAAATCTTGGCTCAAACAGCTGCAAAACCTGTTTTCCCAGCACGGAAACCTTGAGTTCTATAAGATAAAGCCATAAACATGTGTATCCGAGTCTTCTATCAAAAGTTACAGCTATTTCTATGAAGTTGTACAAAAACGCTTTCTTTCGCCAAGACAGTGCGTTTCTCACTGTTACATGCATTTTGAATGGGGAACTCGACCGAAACAAAGTATAGGTTTTCATTATGTGAATAACTTGGAAATCTTAGCTCAAACAGCTGCAAAACCTGTTTTCCCAGCACGGAAACCTTGAGTTCTATAAGATAAAGCCATAAACATGTGTATCCGAGTCTTCTATCAAAAGTTACAGCTATTTCTATGAAGTTGTACAAAAACGCTTTCTTTCGCCAAGACAGTGCGTTTCTCACTGTTACATGCATTTTGAATGGGGAACTCGACCGAAACAAAGTATAGGTTTTCATTATGTGAATAACTTGGAAATCTTAGCTCAAACAGCTGCAAAACCTGTTTTCCCAGCACGTAGACCTTGAGTTCTATAAGATAAAGCCATAAACATGTTTGTCTGAGTCTTCTATCAAAAGTTACAGCTATTTCTATGAAGTTGTACAAAAACGCTTTCTTTCGCCAAGACAGTGCGTTTCTCACTGTTACATGCATTTGAATGGGGAACTCGACCGAAACAAAGTATAGGTTTTCATTATGTGAATAACTTGGAAATCTTAGCTCAAACAGCTGCAAAACCTGTTTTCCCAGCACGGAAACCTTGAGTTCTATAAGATAAAGCCATAAACATGTTTGTCTGAGTCTTCTATCAAAAGTTACAGCTATTTCTATGAAGTTGTACAAAAACGCTTTCTTTCGCCAAGACAGTGCGTTTCTCACTGTTACATGCATTTGAATGGGGAACTCGACCGAAACAAAGTATAGGTTTTCATTATGTGAATAACTTGGAAATCTTAGCTCAAACAGCTGCAAAACCTGTTTTCCCAGCACGTAGACCTTGAGTTCTATAAGATAAAGCCATAAACATGTTTGTCTGAGTCTTCTATCAAAAGTTACAGCTATTTCTATGAAGTTGTACAAAAACGCTTTCTTTCGCCAAGACAGTGCGTTTCTCACTGTTACATGCATTTGAATGGGGAACTCGACCGAAACAAAGTATAGGTTTTCATTATGTGAATAACTTGGAAATCTTGGCTCAAACAGCTGCAAAACCTGTTTTCCCAGCACGGAAACCTTGAGTTCTATAAGATAAAGCCATAAACATGTGTATCCGAGTCTTCTATCAAAAGTTACAGCTATTTATATGAAGTTGTACAAAAACGCTTTCTTTCGCCAAGACAGTGCGTTTCTCACTGTTACATGCATTTGAATGGGGAACTCGACCGAAACAAAGTATAGGTTTTCATTATGTGAATAACTTGGAAATCTTGGCTCAAACAGCTGCAAAACCTGTTTTCCCAGCACGGAAACCTTGAGTTCTATAAGATAAAGCCATAAACATGTGTATCCGAGTCTTCTATCAAAAGTTACAGCTATTTCTATGAAGTTGTACAAAAACGCTTTCTTTCGCCAAGACAGTGCGTTTCTCACTGTTACATGCATTTTGAATGGGGAACTCGACCGAAACAAAGTATAGGTTTTCATTATGTGAATAACTTGGAAATCTTAGCTCAAACAGCTGCAAAACCTGTTTTCCCAGCACGGAAACCTTGAGTTCTATAAGATAAAGCCATAAACATGTGTATCCGAGTCTTCTATCAAAAGTTACAGCTATTTCTATGAAGTTGTACAAAAACGCTTTCTTTCGCCAAGACAGTGCGTTTCTCACTGTTACATGCATTTTGAATGGGGAACTCGACCGAAACAAAGTATAGGTTTTCATTATGTGAATAACTTGGAAATCTTAGCTCAAACAGCTGCAAAACCTGTTTTCCCAGCACGTAGACCTTGAGTTCTATAAGATAAAGCCATAAACATGTTTGTCTGAGTCTTCTATCAAAAGTTACAGCTATTTCTATGAAGTTGTACAAAAACGCTTTCTTTCGCCAAGACAGTGCGTTTCTCACTGTTACATGCATTTGAATGGGGAACTCGACCGAAACAAAGTATAGGTTTTCATTATGTGAATAACTTGGAAATCTTAGCTCAAACAGCTGCAAAACCTGTTTTCCCAGCACGGAAACCTTGAGTTCTATAAGATAAAGCCATAAACATGTTTGTCTGAGTCTTCTATCAAAAGTTACAGCTATTTCTATGAAGTTGTACAAAAACGCTTTCTTTCGCCAAGACAGTGCGTTTCTCACTGTTACATGCATTTGAATGGGGAACTCGACCGAAACAAAGTATAGGTTTTCATTATGTGAATAACTTGGAAATCTTGGCTCAAACAGCTGCAAAACCTGTTTTCCCAGCACGGAAACCTTGAGTTCTATAAGATAAAGCCATAAACGTGTATCCGAGTCTTCTATCAAAAGTTACAGCTATTTCTATGAAGTTGTACAAAAACGCTTTCTTTCGCCAAGACAGTGCGTTTCTCACTGTTACATGCATTTTGAATGGGGAACTCGACCGAAACAAAGTATAGGTTTTCATTATGTGAATAACTTGGAAATCTTAGCTCAAACAGCTGCAAAACCTGTTTTCCCAGCACGGAAACCTTGAGTTCTATAAGATAAAGCCATAAACATGTGTATCCGAGTCTTCTATCAAAAGTTACAGCTATTTCTATGAAGTTGTACAAAAACGCTTTCTTTCGCCAAGACAGTGCGTTTCTCACTGTTACATGCATTTTGAATGGGGAACTCGACCGAAACAAAGTATAGGTTTTCATTATGTGAATAACTTGGAAATCTTAGCTCAAACAGCTGCAAAACCTGTTTTCCCAGCACGTAGACCTTGAGTTCTATAAGATAAAGCCATAAACATGTGTATCCGAGTCTTCTATCAAAAGTTACAGCTATTTCTATGAAGTTGTACAAAAACGCTTTCTTTCGCCAAGACAGTGCGTTTCTCACTGTTACATGCATTTGAATGGGGAACTCGACCGAAACAAAGTATAGGTTTTCATTATGTGAATAACTTGGAAATCTTAGCTCAAACAGCTGCAAAACCTGTTTTCCCAGCACGTAGACCTTGAGTTCTATAAGATAAAGCCATAAACATGTGTATCCGAGTCTTCTATCAAAAGTTACAGCTATTTATATGAAGTTGTACAAAAACGCTTTCTTTCGCCAAGACAGTGCGTTTCTCACTGTTACATGCATTTGAATGGGGAACTCGACCGAAACAAAGTATAGGTTTTCATTATGTGAATAACTTGGAAATCTTGGCTCAAACAGCTGCAAAACCTGTTTTCCCAGCACGGAAACCTTGAGTTCTATAAGATAAAGCCATAAACATGTGTATCCGAGTCTTCTATCAAAAGTTACAGCTATTTCTATGAAGTTGTACAAAAACGCTTTCTTTCGCCAAGACAGTGCGTTTCTCACTGTTACATGCATTTTGAATGGGGAACTCGACCGAAACAAAGTATAGGTTTTCATTATGTGAATAACTTGGAAATCTTAGCTCAAACAGCTGCAAAACCTGTTTTCCCAGCACGGAAACCTTGAGTTCTATAAGATAAAGCCATAAACATGTGTATCCGAGTCTTCTATCAAAAGTTACAGCTATTTCTATGAAGTTGTACAAAAACGCTTTCTTTCGCCAAGACAGTGCGTTTCTCACTGTTACATGCATTTTGAATGGGGAACTCGACCGAAACAAAGTATAGGTTTTCATTATGTGAATAACTTGGAAATCTTAGCTCAAACAGCTGCAAAACCTGTTTTCCCAGCACGTAGACCTTGAGTTCTATAAGATAAAGCCATAAACATGTTTGTCTGAGTCTTCTATCAAAAGTTACAGCTATTTCTATGAAGTTGTACAAAAACGCTTTCTTTCGCCAAGACAGTGCGTTTCTCACTGTTACATGCATTTGAATGGGGAACTCGACCGAAACAAAGTATAGGTTTTCATTATGTGAATAACTTGGAAATCTTAGCTCAAACAGCTGCAAAACCTGTTTTCCCAGCACGGAAACCTTGAGTTCTATAAGATAAAGCCATAAACATGTTTGTCTGAGTCTTCTATCAAAAGTTACAGCTATTTCTATGAAGTTGTACAAAAACGCTTTCTTTCGCCAAGACAGTGCGTTTCTCACTGTTACATGCATTTGAATGGGGAACTCGACCGAAACAAAGTATAGGTTTTCATTATGTGAATAACTTGGAAATCTTGGCTCAAACAGCTGCAAAACCTGTTTTCCCAGCACGGAAACCTTGAGTTCTATAAGATAAAGCCATAAACATGTGTATCCGAGTCTTCTATCAAAAGTTACAGCTATTTCTATGAAGTTGTACAAAAACGCTTTCTTTCGCCAAGACAGTGCGTTTCTCACTGTTACATGCATTTTGAATGGGGAACTCGACCGAAACAAAGTATAGGTTTTCATTATGTGAATAACTTGGAAATCTTAGCTCAAACAGCTGCAAAACCTGTTTTCCCAGCACGGAAACCTTGAGTTCTATAAGATAAAGCCATAAACATGTGTATCCGAGTCTTCTATCAAAAGTTACAGCTATTTCTATGAAGTTGTACAAAAACGCTTTCTTTCGCCAAGACAGTGCGTTTCTCACTGTTACATGCATTTTGAATGGGGAACTCGACCGAAACAAAGTATAGGTTTTCATTATGTGAATAACTTGGAAATCTTAGCTCAAACAGCTGCAAAACCTGTTTTCCCAGCACGGAAACCTTGAGTTCTATAAGATAAAGCCATAAACATGTGTATCCGAGTCTTCTATCAAAAGTTACAGCTATTTCTATGAAGTTGTACAAAAACGCTTTCTTTCGCCAAGACAGTGCGTTTCTCACTGTTACATGCATTTTGAATGGGGAACTCGACCGAAACAAAGTATAGGTTTTCATTATGTGAATAACTTGGAAATCTTAGCTCAAACAGCTGCAAAACCTGTTTTCCCAGCACGTAGACCTTGAGTTCTATAAGATAAAGCCATAAACATGTGTATCCGAGTCTTCTATCAAAAGTTACAGCTATTTCTATGAAGTTGTACAAAAACGCTTTCTTTCGCCAAGACAGTGCGTTTCTCACTGTTACATGCATTTGAATGGGGAACTCGACCGAAACAAAGTATAGGTTTTCATTATGTGAATAACTTGGAAATCTTAGCTCAAACAGCTGCAAAACCTGTTTTCCCAGCACGGAAACCTTGAGTTCTATAAGATAAAGCCATAAACATGTTTGTCTGAGTCTTCTATCAAAAGTTACAGCTATTTCTATGAAGTTGTACAAAAACGCTTTCTTTCGCCAAGACAGTGCGTTTCTCACTGTTACATGCATTTGAATGGGGAACTCGACCGAAACAAAGTATAGGTTTTCATTATGTGAATAACTTGGAAATCTTGGCTCAAACAGCTGCAAAACCTGTTTTCCCAGCACGGAAACCTTGAGTTCTATAAGATAAAGCCATAAACATGTGTATCCGAGTCTTCTATCAAAAGTTACAGCTATTTCTATGAAGTTGTACAAAAACGCTTTCTTTCGCCAAGACAGTGCGTTTCTCACTGTTACATGCATTTTGAATGGGGAACTCGACCGAAACAAAGTATAGGTTTTCATTATGTGAATAACTTGGAAATCTTAGCTCAAACAGCTGCAAAACCTGTTTTCCCAGCACGGAAACCTTGAGTTCTATAAGATAAAGCCATAAACATGTGTATCCGAGTCTTCTATCAAAAGTTACAGCTATTTCTATGAAGTTGTACAAAAACGCTTTCTTTCGCCAAGACAGTGCGTTTCTCACTGTTACATGCATTTTGAATGGGGAACTCGACCGAAACAAAGTATAGGTTTTCATTATGTGAATAACTTGGAAATCTTAGCTCAAACAGCTGCAAAACCTGTTTTCCCAGCACGTAGACCTTGAGTTCTATAAGATAAAGCCATAAACATGTGTATCCGAGTCTTCTATCAAAAGTTACAGCTATTTCTATGAAGTTGTACAAAAACGCTTTCTTTCGCCAAGACAGTGCGTTTCTCACTGTTACATGCATTTTGAATGGGGAACTCGACCGAAACAAAGTATAGGTTTTCATTATGTGAATAACTTGGAAATCTTAGCTCAAACAGCTGCAAAACCTGTTTTCCCAGCACGTAGACCTTGAGTTCTATAAGATAAAGCCATAAACATGTTTGTCTGAGTCTTCTATCAAAAGTTACAGCTATTTCTATGAAGTTGTACAAAAACGCTTTCTTTCGCCAAGACAGTGCGTTTCTCACTGTTACATGCATTTTGAATGGGGAACTCGACCGAAACAAAGTATAGGTTTTCATTATGTGAATAACTTGGAAATCTTAGCTCAAACAGCTGCAAAACCTGTTTTCCCAGCACGTAGACCTTGAGTTCTATAAGATAAAGCCATAAACATGTGTATCCGAGTCTTCTATCAAAAGTTACAGCTATTTCTATGAAGTTGTACAAAAACGCTTTCTTTCGCCAAGACAGTGCGTTTCTCACTGTTACATGCATTTGAATGGGGAACTCGACCGAAACAAAGTATAGGTTTTCATTATGTGAATAACTTGGAAATCTTGGCTCAAACAGCTGCAAAACCTGTTTTCCCAGCACGGAAACCTTGAGTTCTATAAGATAAAGCCATAAACATGTGTATCCGAGTCTTCTATCAAAAGTTACAGCTATTTCTATGAAGTTGTACAAAAACGCTTTCTTTCGCCAAGACAGTGCGTTTCTCACTGTTACATGCATTTTGAATGGGGAACTCGACCGAAACAAAGTATAGGTTTTCATTATGTGAATAACTTGGAAATCTTAGCTCAAACAGCTGCAAAACCTGTTTTCCCAGCACGGAAACCTTGAGTTCTATAAGATAAAGCCATAAACATGTGTATCCGAGTCTTCTATCAAAAGTTACAGCTATTTCTATGAAGTTGTACAAAAACGCTTTCTTTCGCCAAGACAGTGCGTTTCTCACTGTTACATGCATTTTGAATGGGGAACTCGACCGAAACAAAGTATAGGTTTTCATTATGTGAATAACTTGGAAATCTTAGCTCAAACAGCTGCAAAACCTGTTTTCCCAGCACGTAGACCTTGAGTTCTATAAGATAAAGCCATAAACATGTTTGTCTGAGTCTTCTATCAAAAGTTACAGCTATTTCTATGAAGTTGTACAAAAACGCTTTCTTTCGCCAAGACAGTGCGTTTCTCACTGTTACATGCATTTGAATGGGGAACTCGACCGAAACAAAGTATAGGTTTTCATTATGTGAATAACTTGGAAATCTTGGCTCAAACAGCTGCAAAACCTGTTTTCCCAGCACGGAAACCTTGAGTTCTATAAGATAAAGCCATAAACATGTGTATCCGAGTCTTCTATCAAAAGTTACAGCTATTTCTATGAAGTTGTACAAAAACGCTTTCTTTCGCCAAGACAGTGCGTTTCTCACTGTTACATGCATTTGAATGGGGAACTCCACCGAAACAAAGTATAGGTTTTCATTATGTGAATAACTTGGAAATCTTAGCTCAAACAGCTGCAAAACCTGTTTTCCCAGCACGGAAACCTTGAGTTCTATAAGATAAAGCCATAAACATGTGTATCCGAGTCTTCTATCAAAAGTTACAGCTATTTCTATGAAGTTGTACAAAAACGCTTTCTTTCGCCAAGACAGTGCGTTTCTCACTGTTACATGCATTTGAATGGGGAACTCCACCGAAACAAAGTATAGGTTTTCATTATGTGAATAACTTGGAAATCTTAGCTCAAACAGCTGCAAAACCTGTTTTCCCAGCACGGAAACCTTGAGTTCTATAAGATAAAGCCATAAACATGTGTATCCGAGTCTTCTATCAAAAGTTACAGCTATTTCTATGAAGTTGTACAAAAACGCTTTCTTTCGCCAAGACAGTGCGTTTCTCACTGTTACATGCATTTTGAATGGGGAACTCGACCGAAACAAAGTATAGGTTTTCATTATGTGAATAACTTGGAAATCTTAGCTCAAACAGCTGCAAAACCTGTTTTCCCAGCACGTAGACCTTGAGTTCTATAAGATAAAGCCATAAACATGTTTGTCTGAGTCTTCTATCAAAAGTTACAGCTATTTCTATGAAGTTGTACAAAAACGCTTTCTTTCGCCAAGACAGTGCGTTTCTCACTGTTACATGCATTTGAATGGGGAACTCGACCGAAACAAAGTATAGGTTTTCATTATGTGAATAACTTGGAAATCTTGGCTCAAACAGCTGCAAAACCTGTTTTCCCAGCACGGAAACCTTGAGTTCTATAAGATAAAGCCATAAACATGTGTATCCGAGTCTTCTATCAAAAGTTACAGCTATTTCTATGAAGTTGTACAAAAACGCTTTCTTTCGCCAAGACAGTGCGTTTCTCACTGTTACATGCATTTTGAATGGGGAACTCGACCGAAACAAAGTATAGGTTTTCATTATGTGAATAACTTGGAAATCTTAGCTCAAACAGCTGCAAAACCTGTTTTCCCAGCACGGAAACCTTGAGTTCTATAAGATAAAGCCATAAACATGTGTATCCGAGTCTTCTATCAAAAGTTACAGCTATTTCTATGAAGTTGTACAAAAACGCTTTCTTTCGCCAAGACAGTGCGTTTCTCACTGTTACATGCATTTTGAATGGGGAACTCGACCGAAACAAAGTATAGGTTTTCATTATGTGAATAACTTGGAAATCTTAGCTCAAACAGCTGCAAAACCTGTTTTCCCAGCACGTAGACCTTGAGTTCTATAAGATAAAGCCATAAACATGTGTATCCGAGTCTTCTATCAAAAGTTACAGCTATTTCTATGAAGTTGTACAAAAACGCTTTCTTTCGCCAAGACAGTGCGTTTCTCACTGTTACATGCATTTTGAATGGGGAACTCGACCGAAACAAAGTATAGGTTTTCATTATGTGAATAACTTGGAAATCTTAGCTCAAACAGCTGCAAAACCTGTTTTCCCAGCACGGAAACCTTGAGTTCTATAAGATAAAGCCATAAACATGTGTATCCGAGTCTTCTATCAAAAGTTACAGCTATTTCTATGAAGTTGTACAAAAACGCTTTCTTTCGCCAAGACAGTGCGTTTCTCACTGTTACATGCATTTTGAATGGGGAACTCGACCGAAACAAAGTATAGGTTTTCATTATGTGAATAACTTGGAAATCTTAGCTCAAACAGCTGCAAAACCTGTTTTCCCAGCACGTAGACCTTGAGTTCTATAAGATAAAGCCATAAACATGTGTATCCGAGTCTTCTATCAAAAGTTACAGCTATTTCTATGAAGTTGTACAAAAACGCTTTCTTTCGCCAAGACAGTGCGTTTCTCACTGTTACATGCATTTGAATGGGGAACTCGACCGAAACAAAGTATAGGTTTTCATTATGTGAATAACTTGGAAATCTTAGCTCAAACAGCTGCAAAACCTGTTTTCCCAGCACGTAGACCTTGAGTTCTATAAGATAAAGCCATAAACATGTGTATCCGAGTCTTCTATCAAAAGTTACAGCTATTTATATGAAGTTGTACAAAAACGCTTTCTTTCGCCAAGACAGTGCGTTTCTCACTGTTACATGCATTTGAATGGGGAACTCGACCGAAACAAAGTATAGGTTTTCATTATGTGAATAACTTGGAAATCTTGGCTCAAACAGCTGCAAAACCTGTTTTCCCAGCACGGAAACCTTGAGTTCTATAAGATAAAGCCATAAACATGTGTATCCGAGTCTTCTATCAAAAGTTACAGCTATTTCTATGAAGTTGTACAAAAACGCTTTCTTTCGCCAAGACAGTGCGTTTCTCACTGTTACATGCATTTTGAATGGGGAACTCGACCGAAACAAAGTATAGGTTTTCATTATGTGAATAACTTGGAAATCTTAGCTCAAACAGCTGCAAAACCTGTTTTCCCAGCACGGAAACCTTGAGTTCTATAAGATAAAGCCATAAACATGTGTATCCGAGTCTTCTATCAAAAGTTACAGCTATTTCTATGAAGTTGTACAAAAACGCTTTCTTTCGCCAAGACAGTGCGTTTCTCACTGTTACATGCATTTTGAATGGGGAACTCGACCGAAACAAAGTATAGGTTTTCATTATGTGAATAACTTGGAAATCTTAGCTCAAACAGCTGCAAAACCTGTTTTCCCAGCACGTAGACCTTGAGTTCTATAAGATAAAGCCATAAACATGTTTGTCTGAGTCTTCTATCAAAAGTTACAGCTATTTCTATGAAGTTGTACAAAAACGCTTTCTTTCGCCAAGACAGTGCGTTTCTCACTGTTACATGCATTTGAATGGGGAACTCGACCGAAACAAAGTATAGGTTTTCATTATGTGAATAACTTGGAAATCTTAGCTCAAACAGCTGCAAAACCTGTTTTCCCAGCACGGAAACCTTGAGTTCTATAAGATAAAGCCATAAACATGTTTGTCTGAGTCTTCTATCAAAAGTTACAGCTATTTCTATGAAGTTGTACAAAAACGCTTTCTTTCGCCAAGACAGTGCGTTTCTCACTGTTACATGCATTTGAATGGGGAACTCGACCGAAACAAAGTATAGGTTTTCATTATGTGAATAACTTGGAAATCTTGGCTCAAACAGCTGCAAAACCTGTTTTCCCAGCACGGAAACCTTGAGTTCTATAAGATAAAGCCATAAACATGTGTATCCGAGTCTTCTATCAAAAGTTACAGCTATTTCTATGAAGTTGTACAAAAACGCTTTCTTTCGCCAAGACAGTGCGTTTCTCACTGTTACATGCATTTTGAATGGGGAACTCGACCGAAACAAAGTATAGGTTTTCATTATGTGAATAACTTGGAAATCTTAGCTCAAACAGCTGCAAAACCTGTTTTCCCAGCACGGAAACCTTGAGTTCTATAAGATAAAGCCATAAACATGTGTATCCGAGTCTTCTATCAAAAGTTACAGCTATTTCTATGAAGTTGTACAAAAACGCTTTCTTTCGCCAAGACAGTGCGTTTCTCACTGTTACATGCATTTTGAATGGGGAACTCGACCGAAACAAAGTATAGGTTTTCATTATGTGAATAACTTGGAAATCTTAGCTCAAACAGCTGCAAAACCTGTTTTCCCAGCACGTAGACCTTGAGTTCTATAAGATAAAGCCATAAACATGTGTATCCGAGTCTTCTATCAAAAGTTACAGCTATTTCTATGAAGTTGTACAAAAACGCTTTCTTTCGCCAAGACAGTGCGTTTCTCACTGTTACATGCATTTGAATGGGGAACTCGACCGAAACAAAGTATAGGTTTTCATTATGTGAATAACTTGGAAATCTTAGCTCAAACAGCTGCAAAACCTGTTTTCCCAGCACGTAGACCTTGAGTTCTATAAGATAAAGCCATAAACATGTGTATCCGAGTCTTCTATCAAAAGTTACAGCTATTTCTATGAAGTTGTACAAAAACGCTTTCTTTCGCCAAGACAGTGCGTTTCTCACTGTTACATGCATTTGAATGGGGAACTCGACCGAAACAAAGTATAGGTTTTCATTATGTGAATAACTTGGAAATCTTAGCTCAAACAGCTGCAAAACCTGTTTTCCCAGCACGGAAACCTTGAGTTCTATAAGATAAAGCCATAAACATGTGTATCCGAGTCTTCTATCAAAAGTTACAGCTATTTCTATGAAGTTGTACAAAAACGCTTTCTTTCGCCAAGACAGTGCGTTTCTCACTGTTACATGCATTTTGAATGGGGAACTCGACCGAAACAAAGTATAGGTTTTCATTATGTGAATAACTTGGAAATCTTAGCTCAAACAGCTGCAAAACCTGTTTTCCCAGCACGGAAACCTTGAGTTCTATAAGATAAAGCCATAAACATGTGTATCCGAGTCTTCTATCAAAAGTTACAGCTATTTCTATGAAGTTGTACAAAAACGCTTTCTTTCGCCAAGACAGTGCGTTTCTCACTGTTACATGCATTTTGAATGGGGAACTCGACCGAAACAAAGTATAGGTTTTCATTATGTGAATAACTTGGAAATCTTAGCTCAAACAGCTGCAAAACCTGTTTTCCCAGCACGGAGACCTTGAGTTCTATAAGATAAAGCCATAAACATGTTTGTCTGAGTCTTCTATCAAAAGTTACAGCTATTTCTATGAAGTTGTACAAAAACGCTTTCTTTCGCCAAGACAGTGCGTTTCTCACTGTTACATGCATTTGAATGGGGAACTCGACCGAAACAAAGTATAGGTTTTCATTATGTGAATAACTTGGAAATCTTAGCTCAAACAGCTGCAAAACCTGTTTTCCCAGCACGGAAACCTTGAGTTCTATAAGATAAAGCCATAAACATGTTTGTCTGAGTCTTCTATCAAAAGTTACAGCTATTTCTATGAAGTTGTACAAAAACGCTTTCTTTCGCCAAGACAGTGCGTTTCTCACTGTTACATGCATTTGAATGGGGAACTCGACCGAAACAAAGTATAGGTTTTCATTATGTGAATAACTTGGAAATCTTAGCTCAAACAGCTGCAAAACCTGTTTTCCCAGCACGGAAACCTTGAGTTCTATAAGATAAAGCCATAAACATGTGTATCCGAGTCTTCTATCAAAAGTTACAGCTATTTCTATGAAGTTGTACAAAAACGCTTTCTTTCGCCAAGACAGTGCGTTTCTCACTGTTACATGCATTTGAATGGGGAACTCGACCGAAACAAAGTATAGGTTTTCATTATGTGAATAACTTGGAAATCTTAGCTCAAACAGCTGCAAAACCTGTTTTCCCAGCACGGAAACCTTGAGTTCTATAAGATAAAGCCATAAACATGTGTATCCGAGTCTTCTATCAAAAGTTACAGCTATTTCTATGAAGTTGTACAAAAACGCTTTCTTTCGCCAAGACAGTGCGTTTCTCACTGTTACATGCATTTGAATGGGGAACTCGACCGAAACAAAGTATAGGTTTTCATTATGTGAATAACTTGGAAATCTTAGCTCAAACAGCTGCAAAACCTGTTTTCCCAGCACGGAAACCTTGAGTTCTATAAGATAAAGCCATAAACATGTGTATCCGAGTCTTCTATCAAAAGTTACAGCTATTTCTATGAAGTTGTACAAAAACGCTTTCTTTCGCCAAGACAGTGCGTTTCTCACTGTTACATGCATTTTGAATGGGGAACTCGACCGAAACAAAGTATAGGTTTTCATTATGTGAATAACTTGGAAATCTTAGCTCAAACAGCTGCAAAACCTGTTTTCCCAGCACGTAGACCTTGAGTTCTATAAGATAAAGCCATAAACATGTGTATCCGAGTCTTCTATCAAAAGTTACAGCTATTTCTATGAAGTTGTACAAAAACGCTTTCTTTCGCCAAGACAGTGCGTTTCTCACTGTTACATGCATTTGAATGGGGAACTCGACCGAAACAAAGTATAGGTTTTCATTATGTGAATAACTTGGAAATCTTAGCTCAAACAGCTGCAAAACCTGTTTTCCCAGCACGGAAACCTTGAGTTCTATAAGATAAAGCCATAAACATGTTTGTCTGAGTCTTCTATCAAAAGTTACAGCTATTTCTATGAAGTTGTACAAAAACGCTTTCTTTCGCCAAGACAGTGCGTTTCTCACTGTTACATGCATTTGAATGGGGAACTCGACCGAAACAAAGTATAGGTTTTCATTATGTGAATAACTTGGAAATCTTAGCTCAAACAGCTGCAAAACCTGTTTTCCCAGCACGGAAACCTTGAGTTCTATAAGATAAAGCCATAAACATGTGTATCCGAGTCTTCTATCAAAAGTTACAGCTATTTCTATGAAGTTGTACAAAAACGCTTTCTTTCGCCAAGACAGTGCGTTTCTCACTGTTACATGCATTTGAATGGGGAACTCGACCGAAACAAAGTATAGGTTTTCATTATGTGAATAACTTGGAAATCTTAGCTCAAACAGCTGCAAAACCTGTTTTCCCAGCACGGAAACCTTGAGTTCTATAAGATAAAGCCATAAACATGTGTATCCGAGTCTTCTATCAAAAGTTACAGCTATTTCTATGAAGTTGTACAAAAACGCTTTCTTTCGCCAAGACAGTGCGTTTCTCACTGTTACATGCATTTTGAATGGGGAACTCGACCGAAACAAAGTATAGGTTTTCATTATGTGAATAACTTGGAAATCTTAGCTCAAACAGCTGCAAAACCTGTTTTCCCAGCACGGAAACCTTGAGTTCTATAAGATAAAGCCATAAACATGTGTATCCGAGTCTTCTATCAAAAGTTACAGCTATTTCTATGAAGTTGTACAAAAACGCTTTCTTTCGCCAAGACAGTGCGTTTCTCACTGTTACATGCATTTTGAATGGGGAACTCGACCGAAACAAAGTATAGGTTTTCATTATGTGAATAACTTGGAAATCTTAGCTCAAACAGCTGCAAAACCTGTTTTCCCAGCACGGAGACCTTGAGTTCTATAAGATAAAGCCATAAACATGTGTATCCGAGTCTTCTATCAAAAGTTACAGCTATTTCTATGAAGTTGTACAAAAACGCTTTCTTTCGCCAAGACAGTGCGTTTCTCACTGTTACATGCATTTGAATGGGGAACTCGACCGAAACAAAGTATAGGTTTTCATTATGTGAATAACTTGGAAATCTTAGCTCAAACAGCTGCAAAACCTGTTTTCCCAGCACGGAGACCTTGAGTTCTATAAGATAAAGCCATAAACATGTTTGTCTGAGTCTTCTATCAAAAGTTACAGCTATTTCTATGAAGTTGTACAAAAACGCTTTCTTTCGCCAAGACAGTGCGTTTCTCACTGTTACATGCATTTTGAATGGGGAACTCGACCGAAACAAAGTATAGGTTTTCATTATGTGAATAACTTGGAAATCTTAGCTCAAACAGCTGCAAAACCTGTTTTCCCAGCACGGAGACCTTGAGTTCTATAAGATAAAGCCATAAACATGTGTATCCGAGTCTTCTATCAAAAGTTACAGCTATTTCTATGAAGTTGTACAAAACGCTTTCTTTCGCCAAGACAGTGCGTTTCTCACTGTTACATGCATTTGAATGGGGGAACTCGACCGAAACAAAGTATAGGTTTTCATTATGTGAATAACTTGGAAATCTTAGCTCAAACAGCTGCAAAACCTGTTTTCCCAGCACGGAGACCTTGAGTTCTATAAGATAAAGCCATAAACATGTTTGTCTGAGTCTTCTATCAAAAGTTACAGCTATTTCTATGAAGTTGTACAAAAACGCTTTCTTTCGCCAAGACAGTGCGTTTCTCACTGTTACATGCATTTGAATGGGGAACTCGACCGAAACAAAGTATAGGTTTTCATTATGTGAATAACTTGGAAATCTTAGCTCAAACAGCTGCAAAACCTGTTTTCCCAGCACGGAAACCTTGAGTTCTATAAGATAAAGCCATAAACATGTGTATCCGAGTCTTCTATCAAAAGTTACAGCTATTTCTATGAAGTTGTACAAAAACGCTTTCTTTCGCCAAGACAGTGCGTTTCTCACTGTTACATGCATTTGAATGGGGAACTCGACCGAAACAAAGTATAGGTTTTCATTATGTGAATAACTTGGAAATCTTAGCTCAAACAGCTGCAAAAACCTGTTTTCCCAGCACGGAAACCTTGAGTTCTATAAGATAAAGCCATAAACATGTGTATCCGAGTCTTCTATCAAAAGTTACAGCTATTTCTATGAAGTTGTACAAAAACGCTTTCTTTCGCCAAGACAGTGCGTTTCTCACTGTTACATGCATTTGAATGGGGAACTCGACCGAACAAAGTATAGGTTTTCATTATGTGAATAACTTGGAAATCTTAGCTCAAACAGCTGCAAAACCTGTTTTCCCAGCACGGAAACCTTGAGTTCTATAAGATAAAGCCATAAACATGTGTATCCGAGTCTTCTATCAAAAGTTACAGCTATTTCTATGAAGTTGTACAAAAACGCTTTCTTTCGCCAAGACAGTGCGTTTCTCACTGTTACATGCATTTGAATGGGGAACTCGACCGAAACAAAGTATAGGTTTTCATTATGTGAATAACTTGGAAATCTTAGCTCAAACAGCTGCAAAACCTGTTTTCCAGCACGGAGACCTTGAGTTCTATAAGATAAAGCCATAAACATGTGTATCTCGCCAAGACAGTGCGTTTCTCACTGTTACATGCATTTGAATGGGGAACTCGACCGAAACAAAGTATAGGTTTTCATTATGTGAATAACTTGGAAATCTTAGCTCAAACAGCTGCAAAACCTGTTTTCCCAGCACGGAGACCTTGAGTTCTATAAGATAAAGCCATAAACATGT